>NC_043968.1:2155181-2262681 GCF_902148855.1 Sphaeramia orbicularis | reverse complement strand
AATATATACACACACACACACACACACACACACACACACATGTATATATATATATATATATATATATATATATATATATATATATAATTTTCAATGAGACTAAGTTGTACAATACACTGATAAAAACTGTATTTGGACAGTTTATCAGTGCTTATGCATGCTATACATTCACAAAAATACATTTATTCAACATTTTTGTTGTGAAAACTCCCGTAATTACACAAGATGTTTGTCAGTTAACAAACAAGTCTGGTTAAACTGACAGAACAAATACTTCTTTTACGGTTAATTGTCAATAATTTTATGTCATTTTATTTATTTATTTTTTTTACAGTACTAAACTTTAAATTAATAGTTTAATCTCATAAATAGAAAATAAATATTTGTGAAATTATGATACATTTGCAAATGTATTGTAGCTGTATTTTTCTGTGATAAAAGAAAAAAATTCTTTTAAAACATCTAAATTTTTTAGTTATTCACAGTTACAGTTTTTTTCTGTTATTTTACATTTGACATGTAAAATCACAGTCTATTTTTGTCATTTCATTGATATTTTCCTGTATCTTAAAAATACAGGAAAAATCTGTAAAATAAACAGTGAAAATTCTGTTAAATTACAGATTTTTTTTTACAGTGTGGAAGGCTGGTCGCTCACAACAATTTAGGTAGTTAGTTACGTTTTATTTGGAGCACATAGAATCATCAGATAACAAAGAACCATGTAACATCGTCAAAAAATGTTTTCTGCACTTGAAAAGGAGTGAGAAGAAGTACAACTTATTGACTCCCATCCCTTTTTACAAACTCCTAATTAAAGTAAATCCTCTTTCTTTGCTTTGTTAACACACTTTTTTCTGTATATTTTTACAATAACACAAAACACCCATACAAACCATTCACATTCACGTTTCTGGTCACCTCACACACAATCAGATTTGCATAATCAGCTGTTTTTAATATAAACTGTAATATTTATATGCACTTTAAATTTTTTACTACAAAGACAATGATCAATAAGGGTGATAATATCTTCTTATCATGATAATCAATTAATTACAATAATATCTTATTTTATGCGTACTTCTATGTTATAACTAGATATTCACTTATTCAGATGATGAGAAAAACAAGGAAAGCTTTGAGATGCATGTAGAGCAGTGTTTCTCAAGGGGGGTGGTACCAAGAGGGGGGCCTTGAGACTGAAATGGGGGGGCGTTAGCCTGTATAAGTATCAATATCAAGCAGCATGTTATGTCAATGGCGAATTTCCGTGCCTCCCCGCTCCTCTGCAATAAGGTACGTCGTGGCACTTGTTGAGCTATGTCTCCCCCCGTCTTTGGTTATAACTAGGGCTGGGCAAGTTAACGCATTATTACCATGTTAACGCATTCATTAAATAATGGCGACAATTTTTTTTAAATCTCCTGTTAATGCCGTTTTTTTATAACTCCTATTCTTCTGCTTCTGCTCTGCTTGTGTGCGTGTAGCGATTAGCTCGGCAGATAGACAACAGGTTTCCCAAGAAAAGCCGGACACCAAAAACTTCTGTCCAAATTTTTTACTTGAGACTCACTGTAAAACTGCAACATACAAACAAAATATGTCTGAGTTCTGTTCACTGCCTTAGTACATTTACATGGCATTATGCATTTAAATGAATGTGAAAAAGACCGCTAGCTCTATGCTAACTTGAATGGGAAAATCCATAGACACGCCAACAATTAGCATTTACAGATAAATTTAAGATTTGCAACGTCTTTTTATCCAGCAACAAAGGTTCACATCAGAGATATTTTATACTATTCATTTTTACAACTGAACATAAAATACTCACAGGCAAACGTTTTTAGGGCTATACAAACAGAGTGAAAGAAGCGTGTCTGTTAGTTCCTTCTTATGTCCGAACTGGCTACGGTAACACCGAAAGGACAAAACACGTTAGTGCAATTTATTCCGACCACTAGAGGGCCCCCTTTGCTTGCTTTGAACAACTGAACATCACATATTATTGGGCTTATTAGTATTAGTACTTATTAGTGGGCTTAAGACTCCTGTCAGTCACTCACAACCGGAAATAAACTGGTGGGGACATGAACATGGAGAAAAGTAGCTGTCCTTTCCATGGATGTTTTCATTTTAAATGTCTTCAGATGGTGGGGATGAGAAGGACACCGTTGTTTGGAAGCACTGCAATGTGGAATTATTTTTATCACCGGAGTATTTTGAGTCTGAAATATCACTTAAAGGCAATACACACTGTTGATGCCGGCAACCCCCCACCCTACCCCCCCCATATAACTATGCAATTAATCGTGATTAATCACAGAAGTCCATGCAATTAATTGCAATTAAAAATTTTTAATCATTGTCCAGCAGTAGTTATAAATGTACATCGCATGTCACCCCCCTGGTCGCGAGGGCCTATGCAACATACATACATATATAAACTCCCTCAGACCGACTCCAACCCCCCATCCCCACAGCAGGAGGCTCATAATAGCATAAAGGGGTGTTTGTTCAGTTTTTTTTTTTGTTTTTTTTTCTTTAAACTTGTGTCGTCCAGCATCATGACAGCAGAATGGTAGTCTGGGGGGGTGGGAGAGAGACAAGGAAGAAGAAGGTGGCGAAGACCCTCACAAGAAAATATCAACAATACAAACAATAACAGCCATGGTGATAATTATAATGGTAACAATAACTAGAACGTGAGAAGTGAGTAAACTGGGCAGAAGAGAAAGGAAAAAAAACCCCACAAACAAACAAAATTACAATAAAATAAAATCAAATAAATTAGATCTATTACATGAGGAATATAAGAAAAGAAAGCATGAACAGAATATCATAAACAATGACCGCCCAAATAATACCAACAACAAATCTACACAACATTGCGTTTATTCAAAATAGGTCGAGAACCACTGATGTAGAATATCGTTAACCTCATTAGCATAATTACCTAAGTCATATTTTTGGCCAAATTGTGATATCTGCGTGACTTTACTCTCCTAACACTGCTGCTTCATTTTATGCAGATATCACAATTTGGCGAAAAAAATATGACTTTGGCAATTATGCTAATGAGGCTAACGATATTTGTGAAAATATGACATTATGATGGATGTTTTAACAAAGTTGCATTTTGTTGTTTTTACTGAAGCAAAAGCCTTGTAAATGCACCATTAACAACACCAATTATATGATTTATTATTTTATATTTTATAGCCTACACTTAAAGAGTCAGTAGTCAGATGGAAACTGATGAAAAATTGGCTTTATATGTGTACACTAAGACTACACCTGGTGTTTTATCATTTTTATTCAGAGTCCAGAGGGAGAATTTTGCAATACTTGTGTTTTTTTTTTAATCTTTATTAGATTATGGCAGTGTGAGTTAAATGCGTGGAGCTTTGTCCTGACTGGACTCTCTGTATGGTTCTGCAGTCTACTTTGTGACCAGCACTAACTCCCTGAATCTGAATGAACCTGTAGGTCGGTCCTCTCTTAACCATAGACATGTTAAGGCATTACTTCCATCTCCAGCCTCTTAACCTCATCACATCAGTGACTACAGCTCTAGATTGCCTCCTTGAATTCCTCTGAATGTTCCCAGGGGGAAGTCAGAGTTCTGCAGATTCTGTTTTTATGCACCGTTGGTATAGAATGAGCTGCAAAAAACCCCAGTATTTTACAAACTGCTATGAAAGAAACGTGTTGCTGCTTTTACATAAATGTGTTGTAGGTTATGAGCCATGGATAGCACCGGTATAGATTTTTAATTTATTTTTATTTAATAGATTTTAATAATACATTTTATTTGTATAGCGCTTTTCATGGAACTCAAAGACACTTTACATACAGTAGATAAAAAAACAGAAACTAAACACATTAAAAACAGTTAAAAGCAGGTGCAGAAGGCAGGTATATAAATATGAAACAGTTAAACATTAAAAGCAATCTTAAATAAGTGAGTTTTTAAAAGGGATTTGAAGATGTTGAGGTAAGAGCAGTGTCGGATGGTAGGTGGGAGAGAATTCCAGAGGGTTGGGGCAGCAATAGAAAATGTATTATTTATTTATTTATTTATTTAGAACATTTAAAGAAATAAAACAAAACAAAGCAAAATTAGACAAAAACAACATAACATTTAAATGAACAAAATCTATCTTCAAGTATGTGCAAGTCTGAATTTTACATATGGTCGAAAAAGAGTAGGAAGAAGTAAAAACTTATTTAATTCAACCCCTCAAGTGCTTTTACACCTTTATCACTAACTTAATATAAGAATCAAACAATAAATTTTTCCTAATTTTAGCATTCAGCCACAACTAATACATAATGCAGTATTTGAATTATACACAACAATATCATCATGGCAGTACAGTCACACAAACAGACTCAACAATTCAATAATTTTCTTCAGTAATTACAGCAGTGGTTCTCAACCTTTTTTGGCTCGTGACCCCATTTTAACATGACAAATTTCTGACAACCCCAGACATTCAAAATGGAGACATTTTTTTCTTGGGGATGTCTTAGCAAGGCCAGACGGGTGAAGAAATCTTTCCATTCTCTGTTTGGTCTGGTTTCGACTGTGTCTGGGCAGGTTGAAGCGTAGTAACGAATGCGATCACATGATCGGGTCAATGAAGATACGCCCTCTCAGATTTTATATCCTGCATTTTATTTGAACTGGATTTTTATTAGCAAAAATGTGTGGTGTTTTAATTATAATGAAATATATATTAAATCATTAAAAAATATTTTTTATTAGTAATTTATTTGCATTTTTTTTATTACTAGATTACTAGACTAGAATTACTAGAAATTTCAGGTGACCCCATATGAATTCCAGGCGACCCCACATGGGGTCCCGACCCCAAGGTTGAAAAACACTGAATTACAGCATATTTATCAAATCAGCATTATCCATACACAAACAAAAGCTCTTATTGTCATTATTAACTACTGTACCTCACAAGAATCAATTCTTTATATCTTTTTTAAAACTGAATTATGTTGGATATTTGTTTAATCTCCACACACAGTTTTACTCCACAGATGGTGATACAGAAACTTTATAACATAGTGCGCACTTTATGAATCTTTAACCTTTTCATGCTTGAATTATAAGAGCCTTAATCAAGATTTCTTTTCCTGAGTGTTTTTATTCCTCGAGGCATTAAAAAAACAATGCGATTGAAATCGTTTTTATGAACCCATTTTTCAAGGAGTGGCATAAATGTCCACTCAGCTGGACAGCATGCATTTAATTTTTGAAGCAAAAAAATGTGTTTATTGATAAACTATGTGAAAACTATGAAATGAAAACATTTTTAATGCAGCTAATCTGATGTTTTCTCACATTTTAACATACACAAAAACTAGTCATTACTCACATCATTGAAATGATATGCAAAAAAACCCCAAAACTGTTACTTACAGTTTAATAACAATAACAAGCAACTGATTTACACTTAAACATATTAGTGCAGATCAGGTTTAGAAAGAACAGCAAAGTTACAGGAACAGTATGAATTGCAGTGTATGGGATGGTGCATGCACTGCAAAAATCTAAATGTGACCAAGTGTATTTTTCTCATTTCTAGTCAGAATATCTCATCACACTTAAAATAAGACATAATCACCGAAAGAGTAACATTTTTTTCAAGCAAAAAAAATCTGCCAATGGAACAAGTGAAAATGATCTTGGTAAGATTTCTTGAAATAAGATTTTGCAGATCTATTGTCTAAAAATAAGTTCTTATATCTCACTGAAAAGTTCCTCTTTAGGTGATTATGTCTTATTTTAAGTGTGATGAGATATTTGAATTAGAGATGAGAAAAATACAGTTGGTCAGATTTACATTTTTGCAGTGTGAGCGTCCACTGTGTTCACTGATATGGAACTAAAACAACAAAATCCATGAATATACAAGAGAACAGCTGTCCACTGTAGTGACCACTATGCATGAAAGGGTTAAATTTAACTCTCCCCTTAAATCATTGCCTCCCTCTCTTTCACAAAACATTTCTTGAATATTGCCCGGCAGTAAGTTATTCTTTGCTTTCTATGTTTCACTTTCACTACCGGGCTTAGTTTCTAAACCTGTTTTTTCCTGCAGAGTGCATGCCCTGCAGATCTGGAATCTCTGGGCTAAATAAAGGATAAATGAACGAGGAAAATGGCTCTGTAATTGGTGCCAGTGAGCTGTTTTCAGACATGTTACATGGAGGTAATTGGACTATTTCAATTGCTACGATATGTGCAAAGTCGGAGGTCTTGTGTGCATGGACTGTGTGGGTGTTTCCGAGCATACATGCTATTCTGGTCCACATAGGTGCTGCAATGTAAAGTGCAAAGGTGGAATATAGATCAGAGGGTGTGGGGAAGTCAGTCATTTTAGCTGGTTCATACAGTATCTGCAGCAGACGAGCCAATGGCTGCAGAGCCAGATACAAACCGCTGATGCAGGTGGGGTTGTGTTTACAGTAATTATGACAAATTATGATATTCAATGTGAACTCCGCTCATTTTTCCGGTGGTTACATGGTTTAGAAATAAATATAACACAGCAGAGTTTGTACAGCGAATCATTTATATGTGTGAAACATGAAGCAGGCATTTAGATGGAATTTAAGAACAGTATTGGATTAATAATAACCCCTTCAGTCTGACATTATGACCGATCAGTCTGATGTAGTTGGTTTTCGTGCTATTTTCATCCTGCAAAAACATAATCATTGAAGAAGCAGAAACTTCCCGTTAATCTCCATCTCTTTTAAACTCATTGTTTGGTTGCAGATTTCTATATTTTTGCTAATTTACTAAAGGTAACAGGTCAAAACTGCTGGTTTTGATCAAAGAACAGTTAATTAATCAAGGAGAAATATTTCCATATTTGCTGAACAATGACTCAAATCATGTAAATATTATGTATATATGTACAGATCAATTAATAGAGATGGAGCTATAGATGTAGATCTTATCTTATCTTATCTTTATATCAAAATTTTAGCAGAATTTTCAGAAAGTGACAAAGAAAATTAAATTATCTGCTACTTTTTGGTGAATTTTAGAAGTAGTTGTGATGGAAACAGATCACAAATTAAGTTATTACTCTGAAAATTTAGAAAGGGATTATTTTAATCACTTTACCACTTTATCAACATAATGAATCTTATTACATTTGACAGTTTGTTTGTTTGTTGTTGTTGTTGTTGTTGTTGTTTTTTTTTTTTGGGGGGGGGGGGGTAAATTGTCTAACTATTGTTTTGAACTGGAAAATAAAGCAGAAAATAATGAAAATTTTCAAGTTGAACCAAAACTATACTTAAACTTTTGACTCCTTTTTTTTTTTTTTTTTTTTTTATGATTTATGTTTTATTGATATTCAGTATCAGACATTCGTACTTCATATGTATATATCATACATCTGTTGTCTGCTCTAAATGCCAGAATAATATTTTTGTTTTATGTCAGATGACCAAATAACTATGTACAAGTAGGGGGTGATCTTTTCCATACAACACAATCACTGATTTGTTGACACCTTTTCTGATTCTAAAATGGACAATATTGTCTTAATCCATATTTTGCTTAAAAAAAAAAAAAAAAAAAAAAAAGCGCAATGTGAATTCTAACAGGAGGATAAAATGGAAGGTAGTGTGAAGTCAGTTTACATATTTTAGGGTTCTGCATTTTAGATCAGACAAAAAGGGACATGTACATAAACAGCTGTGACATTTGTTAGTACTAAACTAGCAATGATCAACATCAACAAAAAAATGAAAAAGGCCAGTAACAAAACACAGGCCCGAAAAAATTATATCATTTATAATCATAAAATGTGTTTATCAGTGACTTAAGTTTAATGAATTCATCTTCTCTTCTCAGTCTTGCTGTTTGTATATTCATTACTCCTTGTGGCTTTTGGTGTTTTTTCCTCAGATTTGACAGTCCCCAACTGTGCCGCCTCAGTATGAAGACGTTCCTTCTGCTCGTTTTTGTGAATTAAAAACAAAAGTAGAGATGCTGTTTATGCTAATGAACCAAAACTCACAAACACACACGTCGTGAACAATTAATCTGTGCAGTATTGAGAGTTTACTGAAACTATCTGAAAATCCACCAAAAACCAAGACGGATTTTGGATAAAAGTACGAAATATTCTATGCATGACGTCCGGTTTGTATTGAATGATGGCCTGAAATCTCCTGCAGGACTCTGGGACTTCATTCAGTGTCTGGCAGCGTCATATGTTTCACTCCCACAGTTGTCGACAGTGAAAAGAACGAGGTCACACTGCTAATTTATGTTAATAACACAAGAGTGGATTTAACCACTGTGCTGATAGGACGTTCTTGGTGCACGCTGAATCATCCACAGGCTAAAAATGCTGAATGTGTGCCTCGTTAAAACAGTGTGAGTCAGAGCTGTAACGTAGATGTTGTCTGTTTTCAGGAGTGACGGGTCTCGTTACCACCGACCACAAAAATGCCAGAGATATAGACGTGAACCTGTGGGCGATGACCAACCAGGAGACAGGAGAGTACGGGGTAAGGCTCACTTTTACTGCTCAGTTCATTCATATGGAGACACTTCAAAGCAGGGGTGGCAAACACGTGGCCCGTGGCCCAAAACCAGCCCACCAGAGGTTCCAATCTGGTCCATGAGTGCAAAAATAACACTGAAGATGTTAACAGTCAAGGATGTTGAGCTAGTTTTAGTTCAGGTTCCACATTCAGACCAAGATGATCTGAAGTACAACTAGAAAAGCACTCGGAGAGCTCAGACCTCCGCTAAGGCAGATCAGTCCGTCCGTCCCCCAATCACCACCAAAATTTAATAATTTGTTCCTTGTGTCAGTATCAACATTTCCTAAAAATTTCATCAAAATCCGTCCATGACTTTGAGTTATTTTGCTAACAGACAGACAAACAAACAAACAAACAAACAAACAAACAAACAAACAAACAAACAAACAAACAAACAAACAAACCTCAATGAAAACATAACCTCCTTGGTGAAGGTAATAATAACCTATAAATAATGATAACTCCAAATGTTTCTCTTTTCTTAGTGCAAAAAATAACATTAAATTAGAAAAGCACTCGAAGAGCGCAGACCTCCGCCAAGGCAGATCAGTGCCCCCCCCCCCATCACCACCAAAATTTCATCATTTGTTCCTTGTGCTAGTATCAATATCAATCAATATTTCCTCAAATTTTCATCGAAATCCGTCCATAACTTCTTGAGTTATCTTGCACACGGACAGACAGACAGACAGACCAACGCCGGCAAAAACATAACCTCCTTGGCGGAGGTAATTATGAAAATATTTACATTTATAGCCCTGTGATGAACTGGCGACATGTCCAGGGTGTACCCTGCCTTCACCCATAAGTAGCTGGGATAGGCTCCAGCGACCCCCGTGACCTGAGTGAGGATAAAGCGGGTTCAGATAATGAATGAATGAATGAATTTACATTTACAAACTATCCTTCAACAATAAAATGTGAATAACCTGAACAAATGTGAACAACCTGAAATGTCTTAAAGAAAATTAGGTGCAACTTTAACAATATTCAGCCTGTTATTAAATGTTTTGTGTGTTTGTAGATCTGATCCGTAATGCACATGTATAAGTCATAAGTTGAGGCATAATAGTGTTAAAATTGCACTTATTTTTCTTAAGACATTTCAGTTTTTTCAGGTTATTGCTCTGAATGTGGAGCCTGAACTAAAACCAGTTCAACACCAGTGACTGTAAATATTTTCAGTGTAATTTTTGCACTTTGCAAATTCATCCCATGGACTGGATTGGACAGTGGATCCACAAATGTACCAAATATGTAGAAACAGGCAGAATATTTATAAAATGGCACTTCTGTTTCTTAAGAAATTTCAGGTTGTTTATATTTTATTGTGAAAGGATAGTTTGTAAATGTAAATATTTTAATAGTGTAATTTACCTTTTT
This sequence comes from Sphaeramia orbicularis, assembly GCF_902148855.1. Lineage (NCBI taxonomy): Eukaryota > Metazoa > Chordata > Actinopteri > Kurtiformes > Apogonidae > Sphaeramia > Sphaeramia orbicularis. The sequence continues at coordinate 2,252,700 of NC_043968.1, read as the reverse complement.
TCACCTTAAACCAAGATGAAAATTTGGAGTTGCCATTATTTATAGGTTATTATACTATTAGGATACTCTCACATTGACCCGAGGGGAACCACGGGTTCTAGATGTGGTAGTTTTAATGCTGGGGAGAACTGACTTTTGGGAAAAGATGTTAGTCTATATTTTAGAAGTACTAACATAAAAATTGTTTGGTAAATCATTTTTTAAAATTTAAACGACAATTAATATATTAATACCGATATCTAGGGACTGAAGTTTGTAAATGCATTGTTCCTGTTTTGAACTTCAGTTCCCATCATGCAGTGTGGTACTGCACTTCCCGTCAAACGTCATGGACATAGCAACGTGATTGTAAGGATATTATATTACAAAATGACTAATATCTCCCAAAATATTGGTCCTATCAACTTGCCATTTTCGCTAGTCTGTTCCTTGGCCAAAAACACGTTGTTCCTGTTTTTAATGTCTTTTCCCGTCATGCAGCGTGGAACTGTGCTTCCTGTCTACTGTCTTCCTGTCCCTCCCCCTTACTCAGAACCACGCAGATACACACACACACACACACACCTACACACACACACACACTCTGAGACCTTCCAGTATTCTGATATAGATTTTCCTTGGTATTGCATTGAGCTGCATGCGGCCCCTGAACACCTTTGACTGTTAATGTCTGTAATTTTTGCACTTTGTAAATTCATCCCATGGGCTGGATTGGAACCTTCGGTGGGCTTGTTTTAGCCCACGGGCCGTGTGTTTGACACCCCTGATGTAAAGTTTCATGAACACAGACAGAATCGTGAACACAGTCCAGACTCTTTCACTTCATGTGTCTCTCATTACTTTGAATATTCTTCAAATTGTTTTCAGCATAATTAATCATGTGTAGTTGGAGCCGCAGAGGTTTGTTTGACTTTGGCTTGGTGGATTTGACTATCTGGGAGATGTTCCGGGGTCTTGACTTCTTTAATGATAAGATGCATAAAACCTCAAATTTCCCTCTGAGTCTGATGAAAATATTTGTGCATGTTTCGCTCTGCAAACACTCCTGTGAGCGGCTGCAGCAGCGAGGCCAGGAGCAGAACTGGGTTAGTTCCATTTGACTTCAGTTACAGTTTCACAGAGGTCCTCAGAGGGTGCCTCCGGGGACTTCCTGGACTCATTTGTCCTCTGGGTTTGACTTCGGTGCATGGTGGACGGTCCGTGTAGTTAACGGGTTCATTGAAGGCATCATCAGAATCGGACCAGAACCACTGGACCCTTTACTTTCCAGAGTCTGGTTCTAAACTGTGTCCCTTTTCTCTCTGAAGTCTTATGACCTGGTATTTTGACCCATTTCTGTGACTCTTACTTTAATTGCTCTTTTTAATCCCATTTGAAGTTGACTTTGTGAACACATTCTGCAGATTTCCAACCAAATGTATCAGAAACTCAGCGAATGTGTGTCTGCAAATATTAGCCTCAGAGCTGGTTCTGCATGGTTTGTTTGTTTGTTTGTTTTTTGGAATACTGAAGCTTTTAACCCTCTGAAGAGTTTTTGTGGTGCCTCACCTGTATTATTTATTCAGTTTTCTAAAATATTTCTATAGTGTTGGTCAGAATCAACTGTCAAACATCATCTGATTCAGTACTAAATTGATTTCATCCACTTCATTTACAGTTGCTATTGTCCCCAAAAATAATAATAATAATAATAGTGTCAAAACTGATACTGTATTTATTTATTTTTTCTCTTGTTTAGAAAATTGAATATAGATGTTTTAGACTTGTAAATAAATTACTGTCTGCTCTAATTTGCTGCATTTCTCGAGCAAATTAGATCCATTTGTTGGCTCAAAGTAGGAAATTCTGATGAATCAGTTTTGCACAATGTTAAATGTCTAAACACGAACAAAGAAGAGACACAGAATGTCACTGAAAACATGAGGAACTCCACTTTGCATCTATAGAACATATGTGGTTCAAGGGTTCAAGAATAGAACAGAACAGAACAGAACAGAATAGAATAGAATAGAATAGAATAGAATAGAATAGAATAGAATAGAATAGAATAGAATAGGCAAAACAGAATAGAACATAATAGAATAGAATAGAATGTAATAGAAATAGTAGAATAGAGGATAATAGAAATAATAGAACAGAACAGAATAGAACATAATAGAATAGAATGTAATAGAAATAGTAGAATAGAGGATAATAGAAATAATAGAACAGAACAGAATAGAACATAATAGAATAGAATAGAATAGAATAGAATAGAATAGAATAGAATAGAATAGAATAGAATAGAATAGAATAGAACAGATCGATGTTTAAGGTCATTGAGGTTAGCCGTTCAAAACTCAGAAAACTCCTCTTTCAAACGGTCACTGACTCATTCCATGATGATACTTGAGAACTGATGCAGTGCATCATGAAATCGGTTCATTCTTTTTGAATAACCCTGTTTTATTATTATATTTTAGGCAGATTCGATGGGTTACAATAGCTCTAAACCCTTTCTACATGTGATCAGAGATAAAACATGTCTTTTTAAACGTCAATACATCGATTAACGAACAGAAACCTGAAGCCTGATGGTTGACTTGGAGGTTTTCACAGTGAAAACCAGAATGAGCGAGCGGTTGGAGGAGGTTTTAGTCGATGCATTTCAGTATAAATACAGGCTGGGAAGTGAAATTCTGCAGCTATTTTCGACCCAGCGTTTGGCGCCCCCTTGCCCCCTCACCCATCACATTCTGCATTGTTTTGATGACCCTCTGCAGGGTGGCGGCCTTCGAGGTTTTAGCAGAGAGGACGCGGCAGGGCAGGAAAAAATACAGACTCCTCCGGGTAGTTAGGAGTCAAGTTTCACAGCAGGGCAACAGATGCTGCACAGATACGTGGTAAAAATACATGCAAACAATCACACAGAGAACAACCGGGTTTTAGTTTTAGTTACAAAATCTCATCATTAATCAAGTCCAATCAGATTTTACACAAGACTTACTGCTCCGTATTATACTGACGTCTTTGAAACATCGATAAAGTCTTTATTTTCAGTTTATACACAATGGTCTCAAGGATGACTGTGGCTTTTATGAAACAAATATAATCTATATGACTGTTTTCTATGCACTTTTTTAGACATTTTAGATGCACATGAGGGATTATTTTCAATAAAACCCTTGGAAAAGAAGCAGCACAGGCTGTGATTTTATTCCATCAGATCATCATTATTGAAGCAGAGCTTTCAGCAGACTCAGGGCTGAAGAAAAGTAATTTGTAGCTAATTAAATGTCACCAGCGGTCGACACACACTATGTTTTCACCTCTTAAATACAGAGAATATCAAACATAAAATGTTCAACCACTTTGCTCAATGTATCCTCAAATTCACTTCCAATAATGTTCAGTAATCCTACTAATGTGAATTATGTGCAGTGAGTCATGCAGTAATCATCTGTTCTGCAATAACAATGCAATATTTCTTCAATATTTATCATATAATATAAATGCATTACTTTATATAGACTTGGTTCATAGATATACCTCCTGTCCTAGCACTCACCTCCTGTCCTAGCACTTTCAAACATTCCATTTTAAATATTCTAATAAGGTTTTTCCCAGGACAACCACAGATTCTTTCACGATTATCTCTGGACCTGCTGCGGTGGTCCGGCCTCTTCCCTGCCCTCATCATCACCACTCACTTATCCTCAACCGCCTCCATGTGTCTCCCCCTACTCCCCCCTTCTCCCCCTCTCCCCCAGTCCCTATCTCTATCGCTCTCTCTTTTTCCCCTTCTCTACTCTCTCTCTTTAACCCCAACTGGTCAAGGCAGACGGCCATCCTCCAGGAGTCTGGGTCTGCTCGAGGTTTCTGCCTGTTAAAGGGAAGTTTTTCCTTCCACTGTCACCAGTCACAAGTGTTTGCTCCTGGAGGATTCTGTTGGGTTTCTGTAAATTGACTTAGAGTCTGGTTTTGACCAACTCTATATATAAAATGTCAAGAGATAACTTTCTTGTGATCTGGCGCTATATAAATAAAATTTGATTGATTGAGTGATTTAATTGGTTTTCCCCTGTAAGTCGCTTTGGAAAAAAGCGTCTGCCAAATGCGTAAACATAAACATAAACATAAACATATACATACGGTTACATAGGTAATACATACTGTTAATACCGTTCATAGATGCACATACTGTCACATTCAGATTCTTTGTCAGTATACAGTCCATGCACCACACACTGAAACTGAACTTGTGCTTTTAACTCATCACTAGAACATGTAGGAACACACCACACACTGCAGACTAGGAGCAGCAGGCTTGCCATAACAAGTGCCCGGGGAACTAATGGGTGGATTAAGTGCCTTGCTCAAGGGTACATCAGCCAACAACTTTTTCTGCCAGTCCGGGGAATCGAACTGGCGGTCAAAAGCCACAGCTGCCCCATCACATACTGTTAATACTGTAAATCTGCATGTATTTGTATCTTTTCCAGTTTTGTTTTTTTATTCTCCTCAGATCTATTCTTATGTTACTTTGTCAAATTGTAAGTTTTTTATTGTATTTCTTATCTTATTTTTAGTTTTTGTAATTTTATTATATTCATACACCATGGCCATATATACACCATTTTACAGAGGCCCTTTTAGTCATTTTATACAATGTATATATATATATATATATATATATATATATATATATATATATATATATATATATAAAATGTTAGCAGAACCAATAGGGTCTTTTAGTCTTTTAGTCTGAATTGGTATTTATTGATTATTTATTGTTGATTATTTAAATGCATTTATGCGTAGTTGCTTTCAATGATCCTGTATTTGTGCACTGATTTAATTAAGTTTGTCACATTGCACTTTGGATGAGGCTGATGTCTGTGGTAAACTGCAAATGAATTGCCCATATGGCATAAATAAAGTTTTCTGAATCTGAATCTCAACATCATATATATACAAGTGTTCAGAGAACGCAAACCTCCGCCAAGCACCCCGAACGGTGTGCATGTGTGGATCGATTATTTCTTTTTAAATTCAACAGTTTCCAGGTTGCTCCATACAGCAGAAAAAGTTGAAGCTTGGTACCAGTCATGTGTATGTCCAATTATATTCAATTCCAATCAACATTTGTTGAGTTATAATTTTAAATGTGTGGTGAATGGGATTTTCAATGTTAAATGTAAATGTCCACAGAGTCCACATTCCACAGTGGATGTGGACAATTTTGTGCCAGATACAAGATATTGTTCTAAGCTACAGGTGGATCAAATTGGAGGCTAATCGGAGTCGTTTTGAATTTTTTATGAATTTTGGAAAATTGCTCAATGATGACAGATAGGAAAATTGTAGATGTTGTGACCTTGCTGTGACCTTGAACTGTGGCCTACTAGGCCCAAAATGTAATGGGTTGGTCCCAGGGCCTAGGCCTATCTGTGGGGAAGATTTGGGAAAGATGGGTGGAAGAGTTTTCCCGTAAAGTTGCTAAAAAACAAACAAACATGCAAACAAACACACAAAGCAAAGTGATCCCAGTACCTCTTGGTGGAGGTAATTATGTCCATACACCATGGCATCATATTTTCATGTGCTGTTCTGTCTATTTTGAATGGAATCAGCCTTGACTTTGGGAACGTGTACAATGAGGCATCATAAACATCAATTATTTCCCTCAGTGTGTTGAAATGAAAAAGCAAACCAGGTATATTATGTACAGATATGTTTGTTAGAATGCAGGAGTACAAGGAAACAGTTGTCAGGGAAAGTAAAAACTCCAGAGGCTGAAAAACCAACATCCCTCAGATCGAAAAGCGTGTACTTTGCACAGATCCGCATCGACCGGCAGCTTCGACTCCAGCCGTTTCCACAGTAAATAAATCGTCTGTAAAACTCTGCGTGCCATGTTCTGCTCATCAAACAGCTGCTCCTTAACTGGGACTCAGTGGAGTAAAAGTCCAACAAACGTCTCCAATACCGCACTGGCTTCCTGTTCTCGCCAACTGTTGTGATTGACAGAGTCCAGTGAGAGCTCATTTAGGCAGTTTGAGCCTTTTTTCACAATTATGAGCAGACGAGTCAGAAAAATTGTTCATGTCTTCTTCCCAAATGGCAAATTGGCTGCAAAGTCTCCATTAACTGGCAGCTGCGTCTTAAAAAAAAAAAAAAAATCAAATATTAACCCTGATTCAGTCAGTTGTGTTCTTTCTAAAGGAGTTTCACAGCATTTCTACCTTTGGATCCATTTATGTAACGCTGAAAATGAGGTGATAATCCATGTCAGAGCGATTCCACAGCTTACAGGCTAATCGTATTGCATGCCTACTTTAAATTAGATTAATGGGGGGTTCTTCTGTTCTGCCAAGTCTTCCAATCTGTCCTCATACCTACTCTTCTTTAACGCTCTTCAGTGAATATTAGTAATTAAAACCCCATCGGTGAAGCACATGTTCCATCATTACCATGAACACACACACTGTAGTTCAGGGGGGTCAAACTCATTATTACCTCTGCCAGGAGGTGTCGTGATCGCTTTGCTTTGCGTGTTTGCGTGTTTGTTTGTTAGCAGGATAACTCAAAAAGTTATGGACAGATTTGGATGAAAATCTCAGGAAGTTTTGATACTGGCACAAGGAAGAAATGATTAAATTTTGGTGGTGATCGGGGGGGGGGGGCAGATCTGTCGTGGCGGATCTGTCCGAGTGCTTTTCTTGTTTTAGATATGATCTCAATTGGGTCGGACCAGTGAAAAAAGTAAAATTACATTATGAAAATGTTTACATCTACAAAGTTTCCTTAAAAATGTGAATAACACAAACAACCTGAAATTTCTAAAGAAAATGTGCGCAATAGTAATAATATTCCACCTCAGTTTATCATTTACTCTCATTATACATGTTACATTATAACGTACAGATCACAGTGGATCTACAAATGCATAAAACATTTAAGAACAGGAAGAATATTACTTCTCTTAAGACATTTACTGCGGTTTATCGTTATACCGGTCATCATTACATCCTTATACACAAATAAATGAACCACAGACGAATAAAAGTGGGTTTAGATAAATATGAGCCCTTTAACTGAACACTGAACATAGTCCCCACCAGTGTTGTATGAGCGCAGAGGGAGACAAACTACTGTCGAATGAAACCATCGTTGTGTTTTGGTGACTGTGCGTTCATGTTTCAGTGTGACTTCAGTCTGAATACTGAACCGTATCTCCTGTTTTCTCACCGTAAATGCTTGTTTTCTTCTGTGTCCGCAGATCGTGGCCTATTACAACGGAACCAACAAAGAGCTGATCTGGTCCCAGACAGAGAAGATCCACTGGCCCAGCGGTGGTCCTCCTCTGGATAACCCACCGTGTGTCTTCTCCACAGATGACCCCTCCTGCAATGACGGTATGACCTTTGGGAGCTTCATCCGTCAAAACGAGACATTTAACCCTTTCCTTAAGTGGGAAACCAGCAGCAGAAGGCCACGCATACGTTGTCTGGTTTGAGGAAATTACACAAACAAGTAGTTCACATGTCACCCTGCTGTCAAGTCTAATTATTATCCCCCTTAATGACTAGACGTGGAGTCAGACAGAACGGCTCAGCAGATGATGGTACACAGGGTTAATGCTTTGTTTATGCCACTACCTTCATCGCAACTGGTCTGTGATTGACTATATGGACAAAAGTATGTGGACACGTTGGATTCAGGTGTTTGTTTTCTAACAGGGTTCTGGGATACAAAACAATAATGACTAATGTCAGAATATAGTTTCATATTATGGGATAAATATTATTACATTGGTTAGTTTGGTTTAAATTGTTATCTTTGCTTCTAAAATACCTCAGAGATGGTTTGGACTGAATTTCTCTCAACATTGATTTTGCTTTTGTTCTTTTCTACTCTATTCTCGACTATGATTTTACATGTTCATTCATTCATTTTCTGAACCCGCTTTATCCTCACTAGGGTCACGGGGGTCACTTGGAGCCTATCCCAGCTACATAGGGGTGAAGGCGGGGTACACCCTGGACAAGTCGCCAGTTCATCGATTTTACATGTTCTACCTTTAAATTTATAAAATATTATTTGTGCTGTGACTGTAAATCAGAATACTTTATTAATCCCAGAGGGAAATTAATGTGTTACAGTTCCTCCATTCAAGTACAATAAAAAGTAACAGGAAAGAAATTATCAATACAACAAAAAGAAAAATAGCATTTATTTATTTATTAAAACACTCTATTAACTAACCATTTACTTTCTTCACATCTCACTTCGGAAGAAAATTCTCCCATTAAGCCTTTAAGCAGCGTCTGGTATAATATTTTTCCAACTCTGACTGACAAGAACATTTGTTTGTTTTTTTTTCTATTCGTGACTATTATTTTACACATTCTAAATTCCTATAATATTATTCATGCTCTGACTGTAAACCAGAATACTTTATTAATTCCGGAGAAAAATTAATGTGTTACAGTGACTCCATTCACATACAATAAAAAGTAACATTAAAGAAATTTTCGGCACAACAAAAAAGAAAAATAGAAATGATGTATTTATTTATTTATTAAAACACTCTATTAACTTACCATCTACTTTCTTCACATCTCACTTCGGAAGAAAATTCTCCCATTAAGCCTTTAAGCAGCGTCTGGTGTAATATTTTTCCAACTCTGACTGTAAATCAGAATCAGAATACTTTATTAATTCCAGAGGAAAATTAATGTGTTACAGTTGCTCCATTCAAGTAGAATAAAACGTAACAGGAAATAAATTGTTGGCACAACAAAAACGAAAAACAGAATTTATGTATTTGTTTATTTATTTATTAAAACACTCTATTAACTAACCATTCTCCTCTTAAGTTTTAAAGCAGCGTCTGACTTTCATCAGAAATGTTTGTTCGAATGTGTCCAACCCCAGTCATATCCTAATTATCACTAATCCATTAGTCAACATTGATTTTTTGTTTTTTTAATCCTTGACTATGATTTTAAATGTTCTTCCTCTAAATTTCTAAAATATTTTTCCTGCTCTGACTGTAAATAACAGTTTTCTACCACAACTAACCACCTACTTTCTTCTCATCTCGCTGAGGATGAAAAATCTACCATTAAACTTTCGGGAAATATTGATGTTTCTAAACTGTATGGACATAAATATTGGGACACATCATGTCTACAGCTGTAAGATGTCCTGTTCATGAGGATTTGAGATAATTAAAAAAAAAAAAATCAATATTTCTTATATATCCAATAATTTACACTTTTTTTCTTAGTTTAGTTTCTTTAGTTTGTGTTACTTATTATTTTGTTGATTTATTATTAATGTTTTGTTTATTTTATCGATTAATTTGGCTTTTTTCCTTCATGTTGTTGTTTATTTTATTGTTTTGTTTTTGTTTTTACTTAAATTTAGTTCATGTTTTGCTTCCTTTCACGTTATAATAAGTGTGTTCATCCGCTGACATTGATCAAACTCCATGGGTACACTGTAAAAAAAAAAAATCTATAATTTAACAAAATTTTCACTGTTTATTTTACAGATTTTTCCTGTATTTTTAAGATACAGGAAAATATCAAGGAAATTACAAAAACAGACTGATTTTACACGTCAAATGTAAAATAACATGAAAAAACTGTAACTGTGAAATTTCCATTTTTTTAAGAGAATTTTTTTCTTTCTTCACAGAAAAATACAGTTAAAATACATTTTTATCATAATTTCACAAATATTTATTTTCTATTTATGAGATTAAACTGTTAATTTAAAGTTTAATACTGTAAAAAAAAAAAATTATAAAACAAGATAAAATTACTGACAATTAACAGTAAAAGAAGTATTTATCTGTAAGTTTAACCAGACTTGTTTGTTAATTGACAAATATCTTGTGTAATTACAGGAGGTTTCACAACAAAAATGTTGAATAAATGTATTTTTGTGAATGTATAACATGTATAAGCACTGATAAACTGTCCAAATACAGCTTTTATCAGTGGATTGGACAACTGAGTCTCAATGAAAATTATTTTTATATATATATATTTATAGGTAATTTGATTGTTTTAATACATGTAAATATTCTTTATTAAACATTAAAAAAGTAAAAAAAAAAAAAAAATATATATATATATATATATATATATATGTCATGTATATAAATGTCATGCAAAGTTAGGGCAAAAAACTGTATTTTAATTATGGAAAATTACTGTATGTTTATGACATGGTTATTTTCTGTTATTTTACAGTATTTTTTCGGCACCCCTGCTGCCAGAATATTACTGTTTTTTTACTGTTTGTTTTTTGTTTTGTTTTGTTTTGTTTTTTTTACAGTGTACTGTTTTACACTATTTGTGATCGTATTGGGGTGTATGCGGCCCTTGAGCTAACATGACTTTGACACCCCTGCTATAGATTATGAGCCTGTTAGTCGTCAGTGTGTTCTGTGAATTCCTCTGCATCCATTGTCTTTGGTGCTGACAGCGGAGGAGGCCACTTCCAGGCTCTAAACTGTACAAATCATTTAGTGATGGCAGGTTTTGGGACAAACCCAAACAGATTTACAGCTCCTCTTCTCGTTACCACTCCTCATACCAAAGTTCATTTGTAATTGCAGCGGTTTTTCCATCTCAGTTCATCATCCGTGACGCTTCCATATGAAACTGTCACTGATCATTTCCAGAGCTCATATTTCCAGACGTTCATTACACATGCAAATATCGCACATCTACGTTTGCTTTTCCACTTGGCTGAGGAAAACAGTTTGGACAAAACTGGAGGAAAACAACACATTTGTCATTGCGGCATCAGTATGGAAGAACAATGTATGGACAAAGAAGAAAATGTCCCATTAAACTTTAAGGAAGTGTTGTTTATAAACTATATAGACAAAAGTATGTGGACACATTGAATTCAGGTGTTACTTTTCTAACAGGGGTCTGGGATACAAAACAATAATGACAAATGGGTGTGGCCTAGGGCGTAACACATGGACCACCCACTACTTTTTGATCCATGATTTTTGAACCAGACAAGTTTCAGACAAATATGACACATGATTGTAAAGGTCTAAATACCATCTTAAACAGACTCAAAGGGCAACATTAAGTTTCAAATATTTTTAAATGAAAAATATCAAAAACTAGATGGACGCAGATGGACAAAAAATGAATGTCTATTTTTTGCAAGAATTCCAAAGTTCTCCAAACATTAAATCCCTCTATTTTACAACCCAATAACTGGTTAGAGGAAAAAATATTTGATCAAACCTAAATAATAAGAGTTTAGACAAATAGCAGCGTCACCTATGGACAACGAAAGTATATTTCAAATTAAACATTTTTATTTCAATTATCAATATCATAGGGGGTCTGGTTTGGGGACCACAGAATTTCATCTCTGCTTTTTGCGGATGATGTTGTCCTGTTGGCCTCATTGAGCCTGGACCTTCAGCATGCACTGGGGTGGTTTACAGTTGAGTGTGAAGCGAGTGAGATGAGGATCAGCACCTCCAAATCCAAGGCCATGGTTCTCGACCGGAAAAAGGTGGTCTGCCCTCTCCAGGTCGGTGGGGAGTCTTTGCCCCAAGTGGAGGAGTTTAAGTATCTTGGGGTCTTGTTCACGAATGAGGGAAGGATGAAGCGTCAGATTGTCAGACAGCGTCTACAGTGATGCAGTCGTTGTATCGGTCTGTCGTGGTGAAGAAGGAGCTGAGCCGAGAGGCGAAGCTTTCGATTTACCGGTCAATCTACGTTCCTACCCTCACCTATGGTCATGAGCTTTGGGTCATGACCGAAAGGACAAGATCCCGGATACAAGCGGTCGAAATGAGTTTCCTCCGTAGAGTGACTGGGCGCACCCTTAGGGATAGGGGGAGGAGCTCAGTCACCAGGGAGGAGCTCAGAGTAGAGCCGCTGCTCCTCCACATCCAGAGGGACCAGCTGAGGTGGACCGGGCATCTGTTTCGGATGCCTCCTGGACGCGTCCCTTGGGAGGTGCTCCGGGCATGTCCCACCAGGAGGAGGCATCGGGGAAGACCTAGGACACGCTGGAGAGACTATGTCTCTGGGCTGGCCTGGGAACACCTCAGGGTCCTCCTGGAAGAGCTGGAGGAGGAGTCTGGGGAGAGGGAAATCTGGGCATCCCTGCTTAGACTGTTACCCCCGTGACCTGGCCCCGGATAAGTGGAAGAAAATGGATGGATGGATATACTTTTTTTTTTTTTTTTTTTTTTTTTTTTACAATATTTGCAACATTAACATTATATTCAAATGTTTTTTGCTTAAATTGATGCATTTATTAATTTTAAAAACTGTGTGTTTAGAATATGACATCAATAATATAATAGTCAAAAATCAATGCATTTGGAATAAATTTACTTTATTTATGAGAGTTTATAAAATGAACCCAGAATGACAGCACAAAACTGTGTCACTTTCCAAACATTCACAGTCAAAAAACTCAATAAATTTTTTTTCACAAAATACATTTTCCTGAAAATATAAGTAATAAGTAATTACCGACCAAAAAATATAAGTTTGGTGTAGATTATTGTAATTTAATTTTTTTGACTAGATGTTTACCTTCCCTTGACTTTGTCCAAATATCATCATATAGTTTTATACTGGGAGTAAAAGAAAAGAAACACCTGAACTCAACGTGTCCACATACTTTTGTCCATATAGTTTATGACTGTGATTATGTTATGAGGCGAAGGCTCTGACACATGTCTGAGTGTGGAAACCCTTCTGCTCTGTTTCCAGGTCACCTGCCCGTTCTGGGTATCGTTGCCGTGGGCTCCGGCTTGGCGCTCATCATCTTTGGGATCTCCAGTTTCCTCATTTACAGGTGAGTTCCAACACTGACGCCTCCTGATTGGTCAGATCTTCAGTCAGAGAAGGAAGCAGAGATGATTGTTTTTACTGTCAGAGACGCACGCACAGAGACAGAAAGATGTGCGTTTGAAGCCGCTGCTATAGGAGACAGTGTGGTATTTACATGACTGTTGCCATGGTGACTCCTCGGCAGGTGACGGTGTTAAAGCAGCGGTGTGTGTTCAGGTTGTCGAGTGATCTCAACCTTTACTGCTGCTCTCACCTCCAGATCATTAGTGTGTTCATTAAGTTTGTTTGGTTTCCCGTGGATTAAAGGTAAATGCCACTGATTTTAATAATTCACATACAGCTGATGTCCTGTAAACAAACACCAGGGGACGTTTATTTACGGGCTGTCACATGTCTTTCAGTTTGTATTACATCAGATTTGTGTTTATTACGTGTACAAAGTTATATATTTAACCCATAAAGACCCAGAGCTACTGGAGTGTCAGTTCCCAAATGACTTTTTCTCTCTATTTAACCTTTCTGAAATGATTTATCACCATTTATTACAATATTATCTTTTTTTTTTTTGAATAATGAACAATTGAACAGCATATATACATAATAGTATACATAAAAAAAAGATATAAAATTTCACAATTCACAAAATATTTTACATTTCAAATATACAGAAACACATGTAAGTAAAAAATATTACAAAAAAAAGAAAAGAATGCTCAAGGTATAAATAGAAATTACACAAATTAAATAAGCTTATACATTCGACAGGTTTTTGGTTTTATTTGCTTTAGAATTTATGATGTTCCTCAGATTGTCTAAATAATTGGAAAAAAGGGCTTTAAAAACAGTAATGTTTGGACGTTGGTGTGCAGATTTGTGCAATGAATGTGAAATTTGGCAAAAATAATCAAAAGGCTGAGAATATATCTTTTTTCTGGATTTATTTTATCAATTTGTGAAAGGCCAAATAAAATGTGTTGAAAGTTCAATTTAAATGAACAGTCAATTTTGGTGTTTACAAAAATTATTTAAATCAATCCAAAATATATGTGCGTAGATGCAATCCCAAAATAAATAACATATTGTTTCTGCTGTACTGCTGCAAAAAGAACGAAGAGTATCAATATTTTTCTTATATTTTACCAGATAGGTCTTTAGGAAGTACAAAACATCGATAAATATATACCTGACGAAATGATGCAAAAGCGTTACACCAGACCAAAATAAGTAGATAAATATGTCACAAGATGCAAAAACAAATACGAAGCAAAATGTAAAAACTTATAACTGTTCATATAATCTCATTGTTCTTTCTATAATGGACAAATCTGTTTTTTTTTTTTTTTTCCTAGAACGTTGCTGAAAACAGTGACATCATCCAATTATTATTATTATTTACGGCTAAAACTTGCTTAGAGGTCTTATTTATGTCTTTGTGAATAAGAAATCAATCAAAGTGAATCCCCAAAGGAACTTTGTGTTGGTAAATGCAACTTCTGCAAATGTACAGGATTTCAGTTCTGTTCATATGAACTATGTTTTCAGCTCAAAAATGTCCAATTTCAGCACAATTAATGCTATATTTTCATGTCACAAATGGCCAAGTTATATTTGAACTGAGTTTGCCTGAAAAGCAAAAATTCTATTCTTTTAGATTCCCCAGTTTTTCTTACAAGATTCTCTCCTACATATCATGTTTTATTTGTACAGGTTCAGTCTGGAGTATGGTGCTGATCCATCCTGCTTATGTTACGCCAATACATACATGAAGAATGGCACATGTCACTTTTTAAATCAACAGTTTTCTAATAATAAGCATTTTTATAAAGAAATAACAATTCTATATTGTTATTTACTCTTCGGTATGATGATAAACTATCCAATAAATAATAGTGCTCCTAGTTTTTGCACAGGGATCATTAGTGTAAACGCTGACATGGCTGCAGAGCATCAGTATGATGGGATCCACAACAACCATGTCACATCCGTCCACTGACACATTTAGTGTTTTTGTGTCAGCTGTTATTGTTTTAGATCCACAATACCAACATTTATGAATAAGAGGAGAATTAGCAATAGTCCGTCCACTGTCACGTCCGTCCACCAGCAAAAGTTTTCACATACACGTGCTATTCCAAATCCAATATTTCTGAAAATAGAGCTTCCACTGTCAAAGAATATCAGTAGTCTGTGCACAAATGGATTAGCATTATTTCAACACAGTTCTATGCATTTCTTACAACTTTTTTTTTTTTTTTTTTTTTTTGACAAAAACGGCCACTCATTGGACCCCCTAAGTAAATTTTAACCGTTAAACATATGGGAACTGACACTAAAGTAGCTCTGGGCCTTTATGGGTTAAACAGCTTCATGAGGAGACTGTGTAATTCAGATTAAAACCTGTAGATACACTGGATCTAACTCAGGAGGTGACGCTAGCATCATGAACGCTACAGGCCTGTGTGTGTCGACTGTATTTAACACTGATGAAGGTGTATTTAATGTGTTTAATTTGAATTTAGCGGATTACATGTTTTGCAGTCGTCTGTGTTTTACATTTGTTACGTTTTCTAATGGCAATGTCTTCATATCATAGCTGTAAAAACAAATTGAAATTAATTTGTGATGAGGCCCCGAGTGGCACCTCCGATGAGTTAATGGAAGCAATTCTGGCTGCGAGAACGAGCCTGGTTTAATTACATCGGAAGTTAATCATGCATGCCTCTGAGCTGTGCAGCTTGTGTGAAAACGGCTAATTCCTGGTTAATGTCATGACTAAACTCTGCATGGAATGAAACCAAACTGAGGGTTCCACTTTTTTCTCTTTCATCACTTCTTCCGTTGTGGCTGTTAATTATTGTCACCGCTAATAAACGCTGATTTTCTAGTAAAGAAGACACATTTTTTAACGATTTAAATCACAACCTTTGTAATAATTACTGACTATTAACACAAACGAGTGTTAATCACCAGCCAATCAGAGTGGATTTTGATCAGAGGAATGAGGGAAGAGAGATGGAGGAGCAGCGTTCCACCCGAGGTAAATCCACTAAACCTGAATCTACGTTGATCATGTCTCATTTTTTCAAATACCTTCTAGATGATTAGACGCAGAGTTTTGGGCATCGGTCTGAAATTACTGACATGGTCTTCTCTGTTTTTTCCAGCCCACTGCTCAGCGCACACAAAGCAGTTTCCTAAGTAGCTAGTTCTCTTCGATTCTGGACCGGTAAGTTCTGATCAATACAAAGGTGACATTTTATTTCAACTGGTTTTGTATTTTACAGGTAATTTACTGAAAATAAGCTGGTATTTTAAGTAGGAGTGGCAATACGATACAAATCACAATACTAGGATCACGATACGATATATCACGATATATCATGATACTGTCAAAAAAGGCAATTTTTAGTTTGTTTCTTTTTTTAAAAATCATTATTTCCTTGAAGAACTGAATTACACCAGACCTATGAACAAATACTAAACACATTTTTATTTGATCACAACAGGATCTAATACTATATCACAAAATGTTCCTGTGTTAAAACTTAAATGATGTTTTTCAGACATTACAGTTTCAGATCCTGTTCAAATGTTCATGTTCTATTAGTTCAGAACAAACATCAGAACATTATTTTTGTGCAATCCCAACTAAGGAACTAACATTATTCAATAAAAGAGTGTTAAATAATAATAAATAAAATATAAACAAAAAGAAAAAAACAAAACAAAAATGAACCTCCACAATATCTGTATTTGAATAAATTCCAGTACTTTTTATTATCTAATTAAAAATTTTAACATTTTTAATTTTTAATATTTGTAATTTTTAATATTGTGAAATTAAATATCGCGAAATAGAATCATACTGTATAAAGTCAGACAAACCAAACTAATAACATCCAAAGATAATACAAAATGAATACAAAACCAAGTGCAAAACTACATGTCCAGGAAGTACAAAACTTTTTTTAAATTTTTATTTTAATTTGGTGTTTTGCCAATTAGTTTTTTTTTTTTTTTTTTTTTTTTTTTTAACAATGGACAATTGAACAGTATATATACATAATAGTATACATCAAAAAAATGATAGAAAATTTCACAATTCACAAAATATTTTACATTTCAAATATATAGAAACACATGTAAGTAAAACATATTACAAAAAAGAAAAAAGAATGCTCGAGGTATAAATAGAAATTATACAAATTAAATAAGGTTATACATTTGACATACAGTACTTTTTAATATCGATACAGTATTGTGAAATGAAATATTGTGATATATTGCAGAACCAATATTTTCTTACACCCCTAATTTTAAGTACACAGCGTTCACTAAAGAAAAAAAGAAAACAATAGGCGCCCTAACTTATATTAATGAGAAGAAAATTTACATAAAGACATTCATGTAAAATACACTATTTGGACAAAAGTATGTGGACATGTTAAATTCAGGTGTTTCTTTTCTAACAGGGCTCTGGGAAACAAAACAATAATGGCTAATGTCAGAATATAGTTTTATATTATGGGATGAATATCATTGCATTGGTTAGTTTGGGTTAAATTGTTATATTTGCTTCTAAAATGACTCAGAGATGGTTTGGACTTCATTTCTCTCAACATTGGTTTTGTTTTTGTTCTTTTCGATTTGTGACTATGATTTTACATGTTCTACCTTTAAGTTTATAAAATATTATTCGTGCTCTGAGTGTAAATCAGAATCAGAATACATTACTAATGTGTTACAGGTGCTCCATTCAAGTACAATAAAAAGTAGCAGGAAAGAAATGATCAATACAACAAAAAAGAAAAAAAAAACATTATTATATTAAAACACTATTAACTAACTATCTACTTTCTTCACATCTCACTTAAGAGGAAAATTCTCCGCTTGAACTTTAAAGCAGTAGGGTGGGATTGTGGGAGGGAGAAAAAGAAAAATGAAAGAATGGAAGTCCTTTTTATCACATTGCACTGGCATGCCTGTGAACTGACTTCCAATAAAGAAAGTTAATTAAAAAAAAACTAAAAACTTTAAAGCGGTGTTTGACTTTGATCTCAGATGTTTGTTCAAATGTGTCCAACTCCAGTCAGATCCTAATTCTCTCTAATCCATTATTCTGTCTGTGCTTGTGCACTTGAATCACTTCCCTCACAGTGAACACCTTCGCAAGGTTATTATCGTTAACGAAAACTAACGAAATGATGAAAACTAGAATTGAAAAAACATTTTCGTTAACTGAAATAAATAAAAACTATAATTAAAAGAAAAAAACGATAACTAACTGAAACTGTATTGTGTGCTTACAAAACTAACTAAAATGTATAAAAATTATGGATAAAAGTCTTTGTCAACGTCGGATTGATACAAAAGCGATCTATTTCCCTCAAGCAATTTTAGCTAGCAGCACCATACAATATTTATCGGTCCGTCACTTGTGTTCACTTGTGGTTTCCAGTCGTCTTCTGGTCCCCACTCTACCTGGAAAAATGAGACTAAAGTTGGGAGAAAGCAGCAGAGTCCTGTCTGGGATTTATTTGAATACGACGGTGAAGAAGAGAAAAGGTATAAAGAAACTAAAATTAAACTAAAACTAAGCATTTAGAAAGTAACAAAAACTAATAAAAACTAGCAAACCTGCTCTAAAAATTAATTAAAACGAACTGAATTAGAGAAAAAAAAAAAAGTCAAAACCAAATAAAACTAAACTATAATGAAAAATCCAAAACTATTAGAACCTTGCACCTTCGTAGATGACTCCATCATAAACACAGTCTGGCCTTTTTGAAAATTGCAAAGTGCATTGTGGGAATGTGAGTTCCATGCAGCATCAGTTTGTCTGTTGGTGAAGCTGAACCCAAATGAACTTTACCTCCATCCACCGACTAGACTCATTCTGGAAAACAACCCTGGTGGACTGGAGGAGTTTACGTTGGAGCCATCTGGACCATTTTCTACCTGAATCTGTGAGAAACCACTTTGGCTTCCCACAATGCACTTCACTACAATATTTCTGAAAAGGCCCGAGTGACGTTTGGGTTTATTCTGTAAACAAGTGGACTGTGTTTATGATGGAGTCATCTACGAAGGTGTTCACTGTGAGGGAAGTGGTTCAGGTGCAGAACAAGGTTCTAATAGTTTTGGATTTTTCATTATTATAGTTTAGTTTTATTTAGTTTTGACTTTTTTTTCTCTAATTCAGTTTGTTTTAATTTGTTTTTAGAGCAGGTTTGCTAGTTTTTATTAGTTTTTGTTATTTTCTAAATGCTTAGTTTTAGTTTAATTTTAGTTTCTTTATATCTTTTATCTTCTTCACCGTTGTATTCAGATAAATCCCAGACAGGACTCTGCTGCTTTCTCCCAACTTTAGTCTCATGTTTCCAGGTAGAGTGGGGACCAGAAGACGACTGGAAACCACAAGTGAACACAAGTGACGGACCCTTAAATATCATATGGTGCCAGCAGCTGAAATTGCTTGAGGGAAATAAATCGATTTCGTATCAATCCGACATTGACAAAGACGAAAACGAAGGGAATTTTACCTTAATTTTTATACGTTTTAGTTAGTTTTGTAAACACACAATACAGTTTCGGTTAGTTATCATTTTTTTCTTTTAATTATAGTTTATTTATTTCAGTTAAAATGTTTTTTCGATTCTAGTTTTCGTCATTTTGTTAGTTTTCATTAATGATAATAACCTTGTAATGGATTAGAGAGAATTAGGACATGACTGGAGCTGGACACATTTGAACAAAGTCTAGGATCAAAGTCAAATGTTGCTTTAAGGAAATATTGATGTTTATAAACTATATGGATAAAAATATTGGGACACACCATGTCTACAGCTGTAATATGACAGATGTTAAATTGTCACATTAAACAGTAGCACAAGGTCATAAACATGCAATTTTTAATTACTCTATTAAACAGTTATAACATTAATTGGTGCAATATGTACTAGACAATATATTATCAATATGGTATCAATATTATGAAAAATACATAAAAAAAATAATGTTGGGTTAATAAAATGATGTGGTTATACAGTAGAATTAAACAGTTTGATGGATTTATTGTTTATTTATTTAGATTTTTCTTATTTACAGTATGACTTTATCTGTAACCACTTCCAACATACAGCTTTTTGAAATCTTTAATATCAAAATTGATTTATTATTATTATTTTTTTAATAAAAATCAACCAACCAAAGACACAAACAAACAAACCAAACTCTGGCACCTAAAACGTTAATTGTAGAGTATTTGTTGCAGTTCATAGTGTTGTATCGATTATTAGTTAATAACACTAAACAGATTAAAATAGGAATTTTAACATGTTTCAAAAGATGTTGAATTAAATCTAAATTTGAAGTATGAGCGCTGTTGTATTGATGGATTTGTTCTGTATTTATGATCCATCTTCAATGGGATCAAGGTGGAAAACATTTTCTCTGCTTCTGTCACTGTCACCACTGGATATTGATGTCTGTTTATGACCTGTTTTTCATTTCGCTCCTTTATGATTGAACCCAAATTTAAGAATCGACTTGTAAACAACACTCCCTCTATTTCTTTCGAGCTGCTTTTCTTTTAAATGTGTGTAATTTCCCACTAAGTGCCAGCTTATTTTTGTGAAATCACCTGAAAATACAGGTCCTGTCAAATCAAGTGCTGCCCATGTGTTCTTTATTTAATCCACTGGTGTTTTCTAAACCTCTGATCCAAGCCTAACATACGGCGACTTCTGGAAACAAGTATCTATTTCTGTTATGGGAACCCAACAGGGGAAGTCTGTGAGGCCTTTTTGGTCCTGACCCACGCTTTTCACTCTCTCTGCTCCAGTCCAACTAAATTTAGGTTCGTCATTGACATCAATGACAGTTTTATATATGGAAAAGTGCTTCTCACAGACCTGGACAGGCTGTTTTTTTTTTTTTTACTGGATTCTTACCAGGTTTCATGCACTTCCAGACCTTAAAGCTCACTATTTAAACCTTCTGCTTGATTCTGACACTAACTCATGTTTCCCTGTTTTTCAGACACCAGTGGAGCTTCGCTGATGGACACGGAGGCCGACTGTCGACTTAAAGATCACCTCCACGTCCACTACTTGATCAACAAAAACACCACTAATAAGTCTTAACTTTTGGATCAGTCTGTCATTAGAGCAGGGGTGTCAAACACGCGGCCCGCGGACCAAAACCGGCCCGCCAAAGGGTCCGATCCGGCCCGTGGGATCAATTTGCAAGGTGCAAAAATTAGGCTGAAGATAGTAACAGTCAATAGTTGCTTTTCCATTGGACATATGGTGGTGTGCAAAAATATTAGAACACTTGTCAAATCTTAAGAAACTGGTGGTTTATTTGTTCCCAGAGTCTGAATTTCACTGTTTACCTCCGCCAGGAGGTATTGTGATCACTTTGCTTTGTGTGTTTGTTTGTTTGTTTGTTTTTTAGCAACTTTACAGGATAACTATTCCACCCATCTTTCCCAAATCTTCCCCACAGATAGGCCTAGGCCCTGGGACCAACCCATTAAATTTTGGGCCAAGTAGGCCAAAGTTCAAGGTCACAGCAAGGTCACAACATCTACAATTGTCCTATCTGTCATCATTGAGTAATTTTCCAAAATTCATAAAAAATTCAAAACGACTCCGATTAGCCTCCAATTAGATCCACCTGTAGCTTAGAACAATATCTATCTATCAAAATTGTCCACATCCACTGTGGAATGTGGACTCTGTGGACATTTACATTTAACATTGAAAACCCCATGTACCACTCATTTTTCATTATAACTCAACAAATATTGATGTGAATTTAATCTAATTGGACATACACATGACTGGTACCAAGCTTCAACTTTTTCTGCTGTATGGAACAACCTGGAAACTGTTGAATTTAAAAAGAAATAGTCGATCCACACATGCACACCGTTCGGGGTACTTGGCGGAGGTTTGCGTTCTCTGACACTTGTTTGCTGTTGCAAAAGGTAAAGGCAAAGGTACTGAGAATATTTCACCTACAAATTTATCAGTCCAGTCCTTTTTTTATGTTTTACTCTAATATTTAGTGTGGCCCCCCCTTGGCAACAGTCACAGCAGCACATCTTTCTGGTGTTGTGTCGATGTATTTTCTGAGAGTTTCAACCCCAATGTCATTCCACGCTCTCAGAAGCTCATTCCACAGTTTCCTTAGAGTTTCCTTAGATTGTTGCTAAGGGGGGCCACAATGAATATTAGAGTAAAATGTAAAAAAAAAAAGGACTGGACTGATAAATTTGTAGGTGAAATATTCTCAGTACCTTTGCCTTTACCTTTTGCAATGGCAAAAAAGTGAAATTCAGGCTCTGGGAAAAAAACAGAACATCAGTTTCTTAAGATTTGACAAGTGTTCTAATATTTTTGCACACTACTGTATGTGCAAAACTTTATCGATATTTACTAAATGTCGAAAAAACAGATGTGCGTAATATTTTTTTTTTTCCATTAAGTCATAAATGCAATGATTTGTGTATTTATAAATGCGAGATGCCAGTAGAAGTCATTCCATGAACATGTCGATGAACACAAATATGTGTTGTTTTGAATCTAGAATGCTCATTACCCCTCTATCTCATACTAAATTCAAAATGATTGGGTTTCCTGGTGTGTCCACACGTACACGTTTGTTTTAAACTCGTTTTTTTTGTGTGTCATAACATCCATCAACATCCTATTTTTTTTTCATGTGACTCTAGTTGCACAAAAAGGTCTTTCCATTGTAGTTTTACATGATGAACCAATTTTGCTACGCCCAAAAAAACGCCTCTTGCGAGAGTTTCGTCGGTTTCCATTTAGCAGCTTTTTATGCGCAAGTTACATTCGCACTATTTGAAGGTCAATGGAAAAGCAACTATTGGTGTTGAACTGGTTTTAGTTCAGGTTCCACATACAGACTAATATGATCTGAAGTAAAATAATAACACAATAACATATAAATAATGCCTCTGAATTTTTGTCTTGGTTTCATGTGACAAAAATAATATTACCTAATGCCTAAAAAATGTTTCTCTTTGTTTTAGAGCAAAAAAAATAACATTAAACTATGAAAATATTTACGTTACCAAACTATCCTTTAACAATAAAATGTGAATTGTCTGAACAAATATAAACAACCTGAAATGTCTACAGAAAATTCAGTAACTTTACCAATATTCTGCCTGTTACTAAATGTTTTGTACCTTTTTAGATCCGATCTATAATACATTTGTAAATATGATAAACTGAGACATAACTTTGTTAGAATTACACTCATTTTTATTAAGAAATCTCAGTTTTTTCAGGTTATTCACATCTTTTTTGTTTGGATAATTTGTAAATATAAATATGTTCATAATTTAATGTTGTTTTTTTGCACTAAAACACAGAGAAACATTTGGATTTGTCATTATTTGTAGGTTATAATTCTATTATTTTACTGGTCGGATTCACTTTGAATGTGGAACTGGAACTAAAATGAGTTTGACACTCCTGACTTAGAGGCTGCATGACTGAGTTGCAATTTATTAAGCGGATATAGTATTATTATTATTTAATTTATATATTTCTAATGAGAAAATTATATGGAAAATATATTAGAATTTTTATCCATTGTCTATTCAAAGCTGCTTATGTGCCTGTTTGAACAGAATATTTACTTTAATTACAGGGTGTCAAGGGATCATAGAACAGAAAATGAGCAATAAAAGTAGAAAAAAACTTCACTGTGAAATTTCTATTTAATCTATTTTGTATAAGGTGTGTTTTTATCACTTACTTCTCTGACACGATGTAAGAGAAGGATCAATCTGGAGGAAATAATGTTTAATAAAAAAAGCCTGTGTATTGGATTATCTGTGTCTGTGTTGATTTAGTGTCATTTATAACCTCGAAAGTTCCTTAACCCTTTAAAACCATTTGTATCATATGTGCTACGCCAGGTTCTGAGACCTTTATTGAATCAACAAGATCAAAACTTTTATTAAATACCTGTTGTATTTGACCCGATACGTGTTTTCTGCCCCCTGGTGGATTATCATCCCACTACAGCCAGTGGAAGGACTTTTCAATATGGATGCTAGCATTAAATCATTCAACGCACATTTTGTAGGAAAGTCTTCGGTAATTTTCAAGAAGAACGTTAATGTTGTTATTCAGTTGAAAATGGAAAAATGTTGAAATTATGGTGATATTCAACAGAAATAAAAAGGCTGTAAAAAGTTTTATGTAAAAAAAACAAAAAAATACTTCAAATGTTCTATATTTTCAAAATGTTAGTGGTAAAATGTATTTTTGTATTTAAAGTTTAAATTGCCAAAAATGCCAAATGCACCAAATGTGATACAAACATACGAATGAAATAAGCAGCAAAATGAACAAAAACAGCCAAAATGATCAATAAAATGAACAATAAAACAACAAAATAATAAGTAACTTGAACAAAATAGGTCACAAACGGAGCAAAATTGAAAAAAAAGTTATAAAATGGGCAACAAAATAAACAGACAAATAAAAAAAATACCAAGTAAAATTAATAAAAATGAACAAAATAAAAAAAAAAAAAAAAAAAGGTTGTAAAACCCATGGAGTTGGATCAGTAACAGTGGATGGATACCCTTGTTTTTCGTTCAATTATTGATATATTTGCTGAAAAAGTCACTTTTTCTTCAGTTTTCTGTGTTTTTGATATAGTAACCCTCAACTTTAATCTGAAAAATGCAAAAAACAGAGGATAATATTAGAATAAATGGTGATAAATTACTTACTGAAGGTTAGATTTAGAGAAAATGTCATTTGGAAACTGATGCAGAAGTATCACTGGGTTGAAACACTGATTCACCAGTAAAACCCATGGAGTTGGATCAATGACAGTGGATGGACACACTGGGTTCATATGTATTAAATAATAAATAAAATGAACAAAAAAGAATTAAGAATATTACAAATAATAAATAATGTGACGAGAATAAGAAGAAATGTACTAAAATAAAATAGGAGAAGAATAAAATAAGCAACAAAATGAACAAAAACAGCCAAAGTGATCAATAAAATGAACAAAAATGAACAATAAAACAACAAAATAATAAGTAACTTGAACAAAATAGGTCACAAACGGAGCAAAATACCAAGTAAAATGAATAAAAATGAACAAAATAAGAAAATAAGGTTGTAAAGCCCATGGAGTTGGATCAATGACAGTGGATGGACACACTTGTTTTTAGTTCAATTATTGATAGATTTGCTGAAAAAGTCACTTTTTCTTCAGTTTTCTTGGTTTTTGATATAATAACCCTCAACTTTAATCTGAGTTTTAACGAACATCTACATGATTAGTGAATTAAATACAGGAAAATACATGATTTACACTGAAAAACGCAAACAACAGAGGATAGTATTAGAATAAATGGTGATAAATTACTTACTGAAGGTTAAATTTAGAGAAAATGTCATTTGGGAACGGACGCAAAAGTAACACTGAGTTGAAACATTGATTCCCCAGTAAAACCCATGGAGTTGGATCAATGACAGTGGATGGACACACTTGTTTTTTATGTATAGTTAATGATAGATTTGGTGGAAAAAAGTCAGTTTTTCTTCTGTAATAAATAAAATGGAGAAAATATGCAAGAAAATAAAAAAAACAGTCAAAATAATTAATAAAATAAACAAAATGAATTTTTAAAAAATTACAAAATAAGGCACAAACTGAACAAAAATGTAAGAAAAACATAACAAACCCATGGAGTTGGATCAATGACAGTGGATGGACACACTTGTTTTTAGTTCAATTATTGATATATTTGCTGAAAAAAGTCAGTTTTTCTTCAGTTTTCTGTTTTTGATTTAATAACCCTCAACTTTAATCTGAGCTTTAACAAACATCTACATGATCAGTGAATTAAATGTAGGAAAATACATGATTTACCCTTAAAAAATGCATAAAACAGTGGATAATATTATAATAAATAATGATCGATTCCTTAAGAAAGGTCAAATGAATTTGGGAACTGCCCCAACAGTATCACTGGGTCTTTATGGGTTCAAACAGAATAAGTCAATCGTCTTTTTTTTTTCTTTTTTTTTTTTGGAGTAACTACCTCCTTTTTTCAAAGCAGGCAGGTGCACTTTTGGCAATTAAAGCCAAAAAATGTCAAAAATGTCTTAGTGTTGTGATGAAGCGTCATATTTGCCCAGGTGACGGCGTGGGCGTCTGTGGGTCGGTTCTGGAGTGTGAGTGGATGTTGAGCAGAGCAGCAGAGGTTCTGTTGTTTTAATGGAGGGGTCGGTCCACAGAGGTATTCACATATGGGACCCATGAAACAATAGGCCCAGTGTGGAGCCCCCTCACCTCACCCCTCTGGCTGCCGCTGCGCTCCAAACCAGCCTCTTTAAATAGAAAAAGACCTTTTTTTTCCGGTGGTGGTTGGAGCTGGAGGGCACCGCTGGTTTAATGGTGTTTCCTGCCCTCAAAACGCTCATAGCACATAGTCACGACTTGGACTATTTGTGGACGCAAATAAGTACCAGAGTCCCGCTGAAGTCCTGCTGAAGTGTTCGACCAACGACCGGTAGAAAAAGTAGGAAAGTAGAGCCAGTTTCAGGGGCCAACTGGATCCGAAAAAAGGCTGAAACACGGTGATATGCCAACGCTGCAATAATTTCCTGCAGCATCTGGAAGCGTTTTACACCTTTTAGCCTGGGTTGGAATGTGTGGGCCCGGCTCCGTTTTCATTTTTTAAGTGTCTCAAACTGAAAATGAATTTCCTCCACCTCCACTGAAAGCCTCCTCTGGTTTTCACCACTCCAGATTAATAGTTTTATTTTTCAGGGGGCTTTTGCGGTAAATCGGGGATGTCGAACATACGGCCCGTGGACCAAAAACCGTCCCGCCAAAGGGTCCGATCCGGCCCAAGGGATGAAGATATTATTAACCCATAAAGACCCAAACAACCTAAAGCTGCCAAAAATGCCAAATGCATCAAATGTGAAACAAACATACAAATAAAATAAGCAAAAATGTGGAAAAATGTTGAAATTATGGTGCCATTCAAGGGATATAAAAAGGCTGTATAAAGTTTTATGTAAAAAAAAAAAAACAAAAAAAAAACACCTTAGATGTTCTATCTTTTCAAAATGTTACTGGTAAAAAGTATTCTTGTATCTAAAGTTAAAAAGTTAGAGTTGCCAAAAATGCCAAATGCATCAAATGTGATACAAACATATGAATAAAATAAGCAACAAAATGAACAAAAACAGCCAAAATGATCAATAAAATTAACAAAAATGAACAATAAAACAACAAAATAATAAGTAACTTGAACAAAATAAGTCACAAACTGAATAAAATTGAAGAAAAGTTATAAAATGGGCAACAAAATTAACAGACAAATAAAAAATACCAAGTAAAATTAATAAAAATTAACAAAATAAGAAAATAAGGTTGTAAACCCATGGAGTTGGATCAATGACAGTGGATGGACACACTTGTTTTTAGGTTCAGTAATTGATATATTTGCTGAAAAAGTCATAAAAAGTCATTTTTTCTTTTGTGTTATATATATATATATATATATATATATATATATATATATATATATATATATATATATATACATATATTTTTCAATTTTACCATTATTTAACCAGGAAAACCTCACTGAGATTAAAAATCTCTCTTCCAAGAGTGTCCTGGCCAAGACGGGCAGCAGTACATTAAATAGTTACAGACACAAACTTTCATACATAAAACGAAAACAAGTTTTCAATACATAAAAACACATAGTCAAGTCAAACCTTCCAAGTCAACTTTGCAAAAAATTGCCCACAGGATGAAGATAAAGTGCGTCAGGCAAAACATCTGCAGCCCGATGTCTCGATGTCGATGAAATAAAATGGAGAAAATATGCAAGAAAATGAAAAAAAAAACCCAGACAAAATAATCAATAAAATGAACAAAATGACTTTTTTTTTCAAAAAAAAAAAAAACAACTCCAAAATATGGAGAAAAAATATGCAAGAAAATGAAAAAAAACAAAACAAAAAACAGCCAAAATAATTAATAAAATGAACAAAATGAATAAAAAACAAAAAAACCCAAAATAAGCCACAAACTGAACAAAAAATTAAGAAAAACTTAAAATTTGTTTGTGAAGCATCTTTGAGTGTCCAAAAAAGCGCTATATAAGTGTGATGTATTATCATTATTATTATTATTATTATTATTATTATTATTATTATTATTATTATTATTATTACAAACCCATGGAGTTGGATCAATGACAGTGAATGGACACATTTGTTTTTATGTTCAGTTATTGATAGATTTGCTGAAAAAGTCAGTTTTTCTTCTGTAATAAATGAAATGGAGAAAATATGCAAGAAAATAAAAAAAAAAACAGCCAGAAATACTTAATAAAATGAACAAAATGAATTTTTAAAAAAATTAAAAATAAGCCACAAACTGAACAAAAATTTATTTAATTGATAAAATGAACAAAATGAAAAAAAAAAAAAACAACCAACCAAAAAAACCAGCCAAAATAAGCCACAAACTGAACAAAAATGTAAGAAAAACATCATAAACCCATGGAATTGGATCAATGACAGTGGATGGACATGCTTGTTTTTATTTTCAGTTATTGATAGATTTGCTGAAAAAAGTCACGTTTTCTTCAGTTTTCTCTGTTTCTGATATAATAACCCGCAACTTTAATCTGAGCTTTAATGAACATCTACATGACCAGTGAATTAAACATAAGAAAATACATGATTTACACTGAGAAAATGCAAAATAAGGAGGATAATCTCATCATAAATGGTGATAAATCACTTCAGAAACTGACTGGTCCGGCGGACACGACCCTTTGGTGGGCTGGTTGGGGTCCGCGGGCCGTATGTTGGACACCCCTGCTGTGAATCATTAATTGTGGAGGAGCGGCGGTTCCCCTGAGATCTGCTCCAGATGTGTTGATTCGTCAAACGCCTCTTCCCTCTGAGGTGCCAGGGCTTAAAAATACCAGTCAAAACACGACTAAAATATCACTGACATGAAATTTACTAGATTAATTGATTTGGGTTGACTGTGCAGACGGTGAAAGGCTTTCCATCCACATCTGCCCGTCATGTTACACAGTACAGATGGTAAAAAGAATGGATGTTAAGACAACAAATTAACGGTATTGTGTAAAAAGAGAAAGAAAGGCTGAATTAAACTAGACTGGGATGTTTGAAGAATCCTAATACTATGGTTATGATTCTAAACACGCACATCACATGACATACTGTATATAATAATAGTAACTGTGATATATATTTATCATAATAATCATATTAATCATGTAACTTATTTTGGTTTTTTTGGGGTTTTTTTTTTCATTTCATTTGCAGTTGAAACAGTCACTAACCTACTTAACTTTACTCGTGTTTTTTTTAATATTGAACAAACATTTAATCATAATAATAGACTGAATGTTCTACCTGCAGATTTGACACGTTTCCCTCTATTTTCACGTCGAGTCTTTTTGAATGAGTACCCAGAGTTTTCTCACTTACATAATCAGGCTCTGTTTTGTGTTGCTTTTCTTAATATGTCTTCTTTTCTCTTTTAATTCATTTTCCCATTGTGTCATGTCTTTAATTTTATTGCGGTTTTCACATCTGTTGTGTTTTAATTACTTACCTATTATCTACGTTGTTTCCATTTTACTCTGTCTTTTCTGAATGATTCAAAATCAACTAATGGTTTCATCAACTTTCACCCAAAAATCAGCCTTTGAACATAAATAAATGATAGTTTGACATTTATTGTCATAATATTGATACAAACGACATTATGTGACAGGATCATCATAAGAACATGGCATAAGACATTGTGACGTAACATAACATGACCTAACGTCATAACATAACATAGCATGGCATAACAGAGCATAGCATAGTGTAGCATAGTATAGCATAACATAACATAGAATAGTATAGCATAACATAACATAAGATAGCATAACATAGCATGGCATAACATAGCATACTATAGCATAACAAAACATAGCATAGTATAGCATAGCATAACATAACATAATATAGCATAGTACAGCATAACAAAACATAGCATAGTATAGTATAACATAACATAATGTAGCATAGTATAGCATAACATAACATAGCATAGTATAGCATAGCATAAAATGACATAACATAAAGTAGCAACATAGCATGGCATAACATAGAATAGTATAGCATAACAAAACATAGCATAGTATAACATAACATAATATAGCATAGTGTAGGATAACATAACATAGCATAGTATAGCATAGCATAGCATAAAATGACATAACATAAAATAGCACAACATAGCATAGCATAGTATAGCATAACATAATATAGCATAGTATAGCATAGCATAGCGTAACATAACGTAGCATAACATAACATGGCAAAACATAGCATAGTATAACATAACATAACATAAAATCATGTAGCATAACATAACATAAGATAACATAACATAGCATGGCATAACATAACATAACATAGCATAGTATAGGATAACATAACATAGCATAATATAGCATAGTATAGCATAGCATAACATAGCATGGTATAACATAGCATAGTATAGCATAACATGACATAACATAGCATGTCATGGCATAGCATAACATAAAATAGCATAACATAGCATAACATGCTATAACATAACTTAGCATAACATGATAACATAGCACAACATTACATAAGATAGCATAACATGACAGAAAAAAAGAACAAGGGAAAATTCAATTATAGAGCTTCACTATTGATCAGTTAAATATCTGAACTATTTATTGATTAAAAAGCTTCACTGTTTATTAATTACAGAGCTTTGCTACCGATCAAGTAAAGATCTTTACTATTGATGGATTGTGGGTATTGATCCATGTTGGTCTCTGTCTCAGATCCAGGATCTGGGTTGAACTTCACAGTCTGATCTTTGTTCAAAATGAAACCTGGGGGTGTTTGAATGGAGCTGAAGTGGCTTTGTTTTTTTTGTTTTTTTTGAACAACAAAGGAGACACGTGAATCATCTGACATGAACATAAATCCTCCGAACACGTTCTCCTGTTCTTTATTAATGGTAGAAGAAACAAAGCGTTATGTGGTTGAAGGTGCAGTAACTTTAAACATTTATAAGGAATTATGATCCTGAAAAGGTTCACGAGTCTCTGTTTGGTGATTTAAGATTCAACCACCGTCTAAATAGTTCCAGCTCCATGGCAGGTTTTATATCTGAAGAATGAAGAGTAACAGCGGTGATTAATGCATTTACTGTCCACTGCATACATTTACAGGATACGTTTAAACATCTGATGGTTATAATCACATATACTCATAATTTACATACTGATTACATTTGCTTACAATAAACTACACATAGTAGTGCACATTTATGAAGGAAATGTAATCTGTGTACATGCCCACTGCATATATTTGGATGAAAGTTATGTTGTTCCACATTATATTTGTATGTACAAGTTATTTATTACAAAAAAACCAAAAACATTTTCTGTAACCATACAACAGCACAACAGGAAAAAGAAAAAATATGAATCAGATGAATTATTGATATATTTTTTCAACACCTAAATTTACAAATCACACAAGATTAACAGCAGAATTTGTAATTTGCATGAAATTTTTTGAAAAGGTTCATGTATTGACATTGAAAAGATGTCAATGGAAAAAAGACGTAAAAGACATAGTACATCTTTCTAGAACAGGCTGCACATTTTGCAATAGTATTTTTTTTATTTTTATTTTTTTTAACAAAGCTCTGGGTCGCATTTTAAATTTTGTGATCATAAGTCAGTTTTAATAATACATTTTTTTTCAGTGTCATTTTCAGTTTGCACAAAATCTGGAGTTTTTAGACATTCATGGAGGGAGCATGTCTATGATGTCCGGATTTCGTACAAACTGGAAGAATCGTGCCTGTGCGACCTATAGGTATTAGCACTCTTTCCTTGAAAATGACAACATCCCGTCTCAGAAAATAAATTTAAAAATTCAGCCGTTTTTGGTCTGTTTTTCCATTTCTGTCAGGTATTAACTTTCTTTTTTGTTATTATTAGAAAGAGAAAACGAAAATCAATCCATTTTTTCAATTTGGTTTATCTGTTTTGACACTGAAAAAGAAAAATGCCTTGAAATTCAATTTTGTCTATTTAAAAATGGAAATCAATTAACCACTAGTTTTTCTTTTGTTTCCAAAAAGAAAATCCAACAATTACCAACAGATCCATGGACCCACACCACATCGAATATCAAAACTGTCAACATGAAACCCCACATTTGGTTCATTTGCCTATTTACAATTTTTAATTTGTGCGTACAATCGAAAGAATGAAAAATAACTGTTTTTTGATTTTTGATTTGTACACAAATAATGAAATAACGAGTCATTTTTTCATTTTCTGATTGTGGATTTTCAGTTGAATATGAAAAGAACGAATGACTCACGGGTTCTGCAACTATCTGTTTGTTTGTTATGGGCTCCTGACAGTATCTACTGAACTGGACGTCCTCAGTGTTTTTACTACGTTCATGTGAAACAGCTTGAACTGCCTCTGTGTGTGGAGTTCACTGAGTAAATAAACTGGGCTGGCGTTGCCACGGCGCCCCAGGTCAATATGCATCTACAGCTGCAGAAGAAGCCGAGGCTGAGAAACATGGACACAAAACGACACGTTATGACACGACTGTTAACAGATAATCTGTAATGAAGGACTTTAAAGACTTCCTTCAGATCAGTGTTCATGTGGTTCATTGTGCATTAACATGGTCCTTTATGGTGTTTTTGATTCATTTTACTGCATGTTTAAGGCTTTTCTGTTGGTATTTTAACCTTTAAAGCTGTGGGAGACTTTCATCACCAATTTTTCATCAGATCTGTCAAACCTCAGTCATATCCTCAGTATCATGAATCTGTAAGTCTGTCTGTCATTACTCACCTGAATCTTTTCCCTCACGGTGAACAGTTTCTTTGTGTCATCCACCATAAACAACCATGTGTTTACAAACAGAGCCGGGAGGGAACTCGGGCATCTTCGGAATTTTGTCACGATATGCATTGTGGGAAACGGAGGTTCATGCAGCCGCCTGGCAGCAGCAGCTGCAGTGCAACCATATGATGTAATATGGATGCAACAACACAATGCGGAAACGTCCGAAACGCAGAAACAGCTGGAGGGAAGCTGAGCTCCAGCCGTTTCTGCGTCCTGTTTGTTGCAGCTGCCGTTGCCAGTTGGAGCTCCGCTTGCTCCGCTTCCGTGTTTCAGCTGTTTCCACGTCGTATTTGTTGTAGCTATATAATATCATATGGTGTGCCAGGCGGATGCATGAACCTCCGTTTCCCACAATGCACGTCACAACAAAATTCTGAAGATGCCTTAGTTCCCTCCCAGCTCTGTTTGTAAACAAATAGTTTGTTTCTGGTGGATGGAACTAAGAAACTGTTCACCGTAATGCAAGAGATTCAGGTGAGTAATGACAGACAGACTGACAGATTCATGATACTGAGGATATGACTGAGGATGGACAGATCTGATGAAAAACTGGTGACAAAAGTCTCCTGCAGCTTTAAAGACCTGGAGCTATTTTTATAATGACTTCCAAATGATTTTCTTCTCTATATTTAACCTTCCCTGTGTGATTCATCTATTCTTCATTTATTGTAATATTATCCTCTGCTTTTTGTATTTTTCAGTGAAAATTCCTACATTTAATTCACTGATCGAGTAGATGTTTATAAAATCTCAGGGTAAATTCAAAGGAACAACAGAAGTGCTCCAAACCTGTAGGGCAGTGGTTTCCAACCTTTTTTGGCTCGTGACGCCATTTTAACATCACAAATTTCTGGCGACCCCAGACATTCAAAACGGAGACTTTTTTTTTTTTTTTTTTTTTGGCTAAAGTTAATTTTTTTGGTATCATGTAATAGTTTGCTATACTATGTTGCAAATAAATGTAAATTTTTAGAGGACATTTAGTCTATATAATGTATATTATTATGGATGGAGGCAGTAAATCCAGGTGTAGATTACTGCACAAAGGGGGAATTGGATTTTCCTTGGTCAGGATATGTACAGTCAGTCCAGCTGTGATTTACAAGGAGGACAATTAATACTGAACAAACAAGAACTGAAACTATGAATTATGAAAGAGCTGCACCATCTGAAACTGACCACAATGAACATTTGACAGATAAACAGAACCACAGTGCTGCAGTTTCACACTCACAGTTTGTCATGTCTTTTATGGATTGGGATTGTCTCTCAACTCACCATATATTTTTTATTGCTAAGTTTTTATTTTTATTTTTATCAATTACTAGACATTTCAGGCAACCCCATTTGAATTCCAAGTGACCCCACGTTGGGTCCTGACCCCAAGGTTGAAAAACACTGCTGTAGGGGGCAGCGTTTATAGACAACAGACTAGTGTCAAATAGAATCTAATAAAAGTCACATGACCATGCCATGTCATAACTTCAGTTTGTTCCCACTGTAGTTTGAAACCCTGTCAGTCAGCTGTTCTCCGTCTCTGTCTCTCCCTCCATCCTGTGTCTGTTCTGCTGACAGTGCCCCCTACAGGTTTGGAGCACTTCTGTTGGACTGACTGGTTCTGCAACGTTTTACATTTGCAGATGTTTTCTTGGTTTGCATCGTTTCTTTTTTCACAGATCATTTGATGATTATGCATTTGTTTTTGTGTCTTGTGGTGCATTCTTTCATTTGCACCACATTTGTCTTTTTGTACCTGGTTCAGACTGTGTTTAAGTTTGTGAATTTGCATCGTTTCTGTACTTGCAGCTGTTTTCTCTGACTGAGATGCATTGGACCATGGATATGTGTTTGGCCCTTGTTGGCCACCGTAGTTATGAATGAATGAATGAATGAATGAATGAATGAATGAATGAATATTGGGCTGAATGTGGAACCTGAACTAAAATGAGTTTGACACCCATGAACAAGATGAACAGGATAAAACGTGGCAAACAATGGTGTATGTTTTCATTCCTTTTCTTTTTTGCTGCAGTAAAGAAGTTGACTCACAGTCTTTTTAACCCAAATATCGGTTCCACTGGAGTCAAACTACAGACATTTTCGCCATCTCTCTCCTCAGCCAACGACGCGTCATGCTTTTGTTCATCTCCGCTGCAGATGTCACCACCTCCTTTTCTCTCTTATTTCAGGAAACTGAAGCTGGAGAAGGAGTTGGCTGGGATGCTGTGGAGGATTCGGTGGGAGGACCTTCAGTTCGAGAGCCCCAACAAATACCACAAACGAGCCGGCAGTCGACTCACCCTGTCACAGGTATGACGCTCCAACGCCCTCAACCAAAAGTACAGTAAAGGGACAAAAGTATGTGGACACGTTGAGTTCAGGTGTTTGTTTTCTAACAGGGGTCTGGGATACAAAACACTAATGGCTAACGTTATAATATACTTTTATATTATGGGGTAAATATCATTGCACTGGTTAGTTTGGTTTAAATTGTTATATTTGCTTCTAAAAGGACTCAGAGATGCATTTATATCCATGACTATGATTTTAAATGTTCTTCATAGTCATAGATTTAAAAAAACAAACAACATTTATTTAAGTTTATTAAATTAATAAAAAAAACTACAAATTTTTAAAGAAATTTTCAAGGTATCTGTGGTCAAATTCAGACTTCCATTCACATAAACAGTCCAACGAGCCTCATAGTTATTATACTTGGTGTATAATAACACAAAAAATACACTAATGTAACACTCAGTCTAGGGGTTACCGAGATGCAAACATGGTATGAGACTCCCCTCCCTCCACGTCCCTTAACAAACAGGAGCAAGCTACAAAATAAATGACCAGCAATCAACAAAACTGCAATTTGAAAGATTTATTTACATAAAAAAGTGAAATCAGGAATGGAATCAAAGCAACAAAAATAACAAACAGAATAATACTTTAAGCTCACTATGCTTACCTACAAACACAAACCGAGAAAACCAAATTACATTAATCTTACCTACTCTGCTACAAGAAACAGGAGAAAACTAAAAGAAAAGATTCCCACCTTTTGCGTCTGATCAGACAAAGCTCCCCAACAAAAATGACAGATTGCTGGTTAAAATGAGGGGGATGGGAAGAGAGGAGTCCACAGGAAGTAGGGTGATTCTGCTTTGTATTTTCCCACTCATCGCTGAGGAACCAATCAGCACAGCACTCCAGCACCACACCTGCAACTCATCCTCGCTCAACCACAAACTGCAAGGAGAGAGAGACAGAGGACACACACCCATACGCAGAAGAGAAAAGAAAAACTACAAAAACACAACATTATCACAATGGACTCTATGCACAGCCTCACTACTTCCTGAACTTCAGGTGGGTTTTTCATTTCCTGTCTTTCATTATTGGACACACTGATTAATCCAGGTGCCTAATTAATCAATAGTCACAACAAGAAGTAACAGACACACCTGGATTAATCAGTGTGTCCAATAATGAAAGACAGGAAATGAAAAACCCACCTGAAGGTCAGGAAGTAGTGAGGCTGTGCATAGAGTCCATTGACACATCACAGCAACAGAATCAGAATCACTAACCCTTAACACTAAAATGAACCTAAATTCACAAAAATGCATAAAAATTCTTTTTTAAAAAAATGCTAAAATGCACTAAAATACATTTAAAAAATGCTAAAATGCACTAAAGTTCACTAAAATATACAAAATATATGGTTAAGTGGAAATTAAATAAAAAAAAACAAAACAAAACACAATGTTGAGAGAAGTGAAGTCAAAACCATCTCTGAGACATTTTAGAAGCAAAGATAACATTTTAAACCAAACTAACCAATACAATGATATTTATCCCATAATATAAAACTATATTATGACATTTGTCATTATTGTTTTGATGGAAAAGAAACTCCTGAATTCACTGTGTCCACATTGAACATCCCTCTCCTTTTACCCAGTGTGCAGGTGAGCTGAAACAAAGCCGTCACAAAGCTCTTCATGGTTCCTGTGTGTTATAAACCAACCGTTACACCCACATGAGCTCATTTTCTGCTGGCAGCGCTGAGCATTTTTCATAACTCGGAGCATTTTATCGCCTTTTATTCCGTCAGTGTTACTGGCTCGGCCTCCGCTGTACGATTAACAAGTTGTTGTTGCTCTGGCAGCTTCCACTGCCACGTTCGCCAAGAGGAAAAACTCCACACCGAGTCCACAGCACCTCAGCTTTCATTCATACAACAGGTTTTCAGTGTGGAGATGCTGTAGAGTCCGGTCCTCCAGGGATCCAACGTGTTAATTAGACTCATTCAGAGTTTAAACATTCATTTTGTTTACACTCCATTGTGGTTTTGTTGCTGTTTTGTCCATTTCTGGTCAATAATAATAATAATAATTGATTAGATTTCTATAGTGCTTTTCAAGGCACTTAAAGCACTTTGCATTATTGGTACATTATTCATTCACTCTCACATTCACGCTATGGTGGTGGTAAATAGGGGTGTACGGAAATATTGGTTCTGCAATATATCGCGATATTTCATTTCACAATACTGTATCGATATTAAAAAGTACTGTATCAATATTTTTTAGGTATTTATTCAAATGCAGACATTGTGGAGGTTCATTTTTATTTTTATTTTTGTGTTTTTGTTTTTTTTTATTTAACACTCTTTTATTAAATAATGTTAGTTCCTTTGTTGGGATCACACAAAAATAATGTTCTGATGTTAGTTCTGAACTAATAGAATCTGAACATTTGAACAGGATCTTAAACTGTAATGTCTGTAAAACAGAATTTCAGTTTGAACACAGGAACATTTTGTGATATAGCATCAGATCCTGTTGTGATCAAATAAACATGTGTTTAATATTTGTGCAGATTTCAGGTGTAATTCAATTCTTCAAGGAAATAATCATTTAAAAAAAGAAACAAACAAAAAATTGCCTTTTTTTAACAGAATCGTGATATATCGTATCATGATCCTAGTATTGTGATTTGTATCATATCGCCAGATTCTTGCCAATACGCAGCCCTAGTGGTAAAGAATGTTTGCATCCACAGACCAAACAAAGTAGGTCTGAATACACCCTTTATGTGACTATTAGCTGAGTTTTACCACTGACTGGAAATAATAATGAAAGAATTTAAAGAATGGGAACTAGTGACATGTTCAGGCCTAAACAAGTTGAATTCACTTTAAAAGGCAGGAACAGCTGCCATGGGTAAAGAACTGAAACTGACATGGTGTCCAAAGTGTTAATACTGTAACCTGGAAATTTTGTGGAAAACCAGATGGATGCCCATTGGCCCCTCCCATGACCTTTGACTGGATTTAAATCCCACCGCTACTCCGTGCAAACCAGTTTTAACTTGGATTGCGCAATTATCCCCTGCTCACTCATGCATGAAAACCTGGGTCTGTAAATTTGGACAAATATCCACCAATCCCCGACCTACCGACAACCAGAAAAGAAAATTCCAAAAACTATCAAATGTGGAACTGGGGGTAATTTTTCAAAATGTACAGTTTTTTTTTATTCACCCTGTATTGTTGTTTGTTATTGGTATCGGTTATGAGTAGGGATGGGAATTGAGAACCGGTTCTTTTTGGAGAACCGGATCCTAGTAGCTCGCTTCCTTGGAATCGTTTGCCTGGTTAATGATTCTGCTTATCGATTCCGCCTTCGTTGCGCATGCGCAATGACGTCAAGCTTACGCTGCATTGTTTTGGTCAGAACGTAGCCAACATGGTGTTGAGGCAGAAACGGTCTAAACAGACGACACCAGGTCCAGTTGAACACTGACAAAGCTTCCATTTCTTCTAAAGGGTGGAATCCCTCCAATCTGTTCAAACATTTGTCCACAGCATGTGATTCATTTACAGGAATGTCACAGATTGGATTCGCTGCTTAGTGGTGCTTGTGAATGTGGCGGCAGAGTGAACGCCGGGCCCAGTTCTGGTTCCGGTGCGGGCAACAAATGTTGTACCCCCTCAAATGCAAGTTTCCGAAGGTAGGGGAAAGGAAATGAGGGGCACAACAACACGTATTAGAAATGCGGCGATAGAGGAATTAGTAAAGCATCTTAAGTTTCACTTTCACTCCACGCGCCCCCCCCCCGCCCCAAACCGGGCCTGGCGTCATCTGTTATTATTATTTGTACATACTGTATATGTTATATTTTCTGTGCAGAGATGGAAATATAAAAGACAGTTAATGCAAACACATCTGTTTGAACACTTTTATTCCCTCACCCAATGAGAATCGATAAGAGAATCGGATCGATAAGCAAAATCGATAATGGAATCAGAATCGTTGAATTCTTATTGATTCCCATCCCTAGTTACGAGAAGCAGGAAGTTATCGGTTATCGGTAGCGTTGTAAAAACCAGCTGTCGTTCATCCCTAATTTGAGGGTTTAGTATCTTCTCAGAACTTAGACTTTGTCCTGGTTTTATTAAAAATGCTTTTTAAAGGAAGCCCCCGGTGCATCGTCGTCACGTTCCTCAGGTATCAGGTTCTAATGCATCTCCTCCAGGTTGTGTTTCATCCCACACGTGCAACCGTTCATGAAAAGCACATGCACACACCTTTTTCATTACCGCTTTTCAGCCCAATTCCTGGGATAATGCGTGTGGAAAACACAGTAATTTTCCAGGCTGATGTATTTTCCAGTATGCCATGTGTTGCCAATATTTGCATTCTATACAACTGTGACTGTGCCGACTGTCTGAATGCGGCACTTCTTTTTTTTTTTTTTTTCCCTTTTATTCTCTGTGTGCACTGCAGACATTTGCCCAAGGACATGAGTTGGTATTTAAAAAAAAAAAAAAAACTACAAACACTGTTTTCTTTAAATGTTGGGGAAAGGCGTTCTCATGCAGAGGCATTTCTATTACAGTAAAGTCTTAAAAGGCCAACAGTTAATCCTCTCTGCTCTAATCTACTCACCACTAACCCACCATTTTCCTTTTTACTCCTTTTCCACCTTTTTCTTCTGTTTTTTTTTTTTTTCAGAGAGGTTCCAGCTATGGCTCCTTGATAACTGCCCATGGAAAATATCAGCTATTTGCAAAAACGGGCTATTTTAAGGTAAGGCTTAGTGAGTTCTGACATTTTCAACTCCTGCGCACTCCTTTCCCACCCACACATGTGCACACTCGCAGAGAAAGCCTGAGAAAAAGCGCTGGAGAGTGTGGGCGACTTTAGGTAGTTTTAATGTGAGCTGCAGAATGCGTCAATTTTCTTCTTCTTCTTCTTTTTTTTTCCCTCTCTCTCTCTCTTTTTATTCACTCCCGCCTCGCAGTCTGGACGTGGCCATCAACTTGTTGCTGCTGTTAATTTATCCGTTTAATATGGGGGAGGTGTTGAGGATCTGTGACAAATACAGGCTGCTGAATAATGAGATAAATGTCTTTGTTTTCAGCCGCGTGACGCAGGTTTCCATATAAACGCTGATGCCACGGTACAGCCTGAACACCTCGCCGGCTATCAGAGGCGCTGATACACTTATGTCGTCTCAAATTCAACAAAGACGATTAAATCCGACACCGAGGCATGAAAAGAGAGAGGTGCAAAGTGAAAAAAATATCCTTGTGAAATTAACCCATAAAAACCCAAACATGCACTGTCTAATGATGTAAACTGTTTAATACCTGTTAATCCGCTAATCCTATCAACAAATGTAAGTAACTGATGTAAAATGCAGTTTGTCATAAGTAAATATCCAAAAAAAAAGCAAAAAACAGAAGTAAAAGCCATGGAGTTTGATAAATGACAGTGGATGGACACACTGAGCAAAAACTGAACTTAAACTTAAATGTAAATTGAAAAAAATAAAACAAGCAAAAACATGAACAAAAATGAATAATTTAACAAAATAATAAGAAATATGAAAAAAAAAAAAAAAAAAAAGCTATACAAAATTGAAGAAAAAATTAGAAAATGGGCATGAAAATGAACAAAAACATATAAGAAAGTTTACAAAACAATATCAACAAGAGGAAATTAAAAATACAGCTTTGAAACAACCACAAAATACAGAAAATAAAGTAAATTTAAGTAATTACATAATAATCAATAAGAAAAGCACTCGGACAGCGCAGCCCCCCCCCCCACCGCTCACCACCAAAATTTAATAATTTGTTCCTTGTGCCAGTATCAACATTTGCTGCAGATTTCCTGAAAATCTGTCCATAACTTTTTGAGTTATCTTGCTAACAAACAATCACGCACACAAACACACAAGCAAAGTGATCACTATACCTCCTGGCGGAGGTAATAAAAACAGAGTTTGGAGTTCAGTCATTAATAAATGAACATAAAAATGTTTTGAAAATATCTGAAACTGAAGTGTAGTTGAAACTTGACTGATCTGAAGCAAAAACTGAACTTAAATGTAATAAAATAAGCACAAACATGAATAATTTAACAAAATTATATATAATATGAACAAAATTAGCCACAAACTGAACAAAACTGAGGAAAAAATAAATAGGCATGAAAATGAACAAATCTGAAAATAATAAATACAAAATAATAAATAACAGAGAAAACAAGCATCAAAATGAACAAAAATTAAAGAAAGAAAAATAAATAAATAACAAAACTAAATAAAACTAAACTAGAATGAAAAATCCAAAACTGTTAAAACCTTGAACTGCTCCTCTGACGGGTTCACTTCACCCTGTTCTTTTACTGACTCACATGACGAAGCCGCAGGTACAGTTCATCTGACAGAAAAACCAAACTTTTCTCCACATCTACCTACAGACTTTTCCTCACTGTCTAACGTCTTCATGCTGCACCTGGGTCTGAACCAGGGAGGGGGGGGTCAAACATAAGGCTCGCCAAATGGTCCAGTCCACCCCATGGGATGAATTTAAAAAGTCCAAAAATTACACTAAAAATATTACCAGTCAAAGGCGTTCAGGGGCCACCTACAACTTAATGTGATATTAAGTAAAATAATGATATAATAACCTATGAATAATGACAAATCCAAATTTTGTCCTTGGTTTAATATGGAAAAAAGTAAAATTACATTATAAGAGTATTTACATTTACCATAAAATGTGACTAACCTGAACAAATATGGGAAACCTGAAATTTTGTACGAAAAATAAGTGCAATTCTAACAATATAACACCTGTTACAAATGTTTTCTGCATTTGTAGATCCACTGTGAACTGTGAATTATGTTGTTAATAATAATAATAATAATAATAATAATAATAATTATAATAATATTTTTAATTGATTTATTTTGAATATGGAAATGATACAAGCTTCCTGATTGCTACTAACCGACATCTTTGCACAACATAATATAGAAATGAAAATTCAAGGAAGCATAAAATAATTATACACACAAAAAAGGAAAAGAGAAAAAGTCATATATGAAAAGGAGAAGAAGCACAGCTTATCGATTAAGCTTAATGATAACATAATATTGGTGAAATGACACTTATTTTTTCAAAAGATTTCAGGGTGTACATGATTGTTCAGGTTATTCACATTTTCATAATGTAATTTAACTTTCACACTAAACCAAAGTAGAGCTGAAACAGTTAATCGATTAGGTCAGGGGTGTCAAACTCATTTTAGTTCAGTTCCATATTCAGCTAAATTTGATCTGACGTGGGCCGAAAACAGTAAAATAATAACATAATAATATGTAAATAATGTCAACTCCAAACTTTTCTGTTTTAGAGCAAAAAAAGTAAAATTACATTTTGAAAAGGTTTACATCTATGAACTATCCTTTCAAAAGATGTGAATAACAGGAACAAACTGAAAAAATCAGTGTAATTTGAACAATATTCTGCCTCAGTTTATCATTTCCACATGTACATTATAACTGACAGATCACAGTGGATCTACAAACAAACAAAACATTTAGTATCAGGTAGAATATTGTTAAAATTCTACTTCTCGTAAGACATTTCAGGTTGTTCATATTTGTTCAGGTTATTCACATTTTGTATGAAATTATACTTGGTTTTCATGTAAATACATGAAAATATTTACATTTACAAAGAGAAAAATTTGGAGTTGTGAGTATTTATAGATTATTATGATAGTATTTTACTGGTCCTGCCCACTTGAGACTGAATTGGTCTGAATGTGGAACGTGAACTAAAAGGATTGTTCATATCTTAGTGTAATATTTGCATTTCACAAATTCATCCCAAGGGCCGGAGCGGACCCTTTGGCGGGCCAGATTTGGCCCCCGACCCGCATGTTTGACACCTGTGGATTAGGTGCTTGAAGTGAATGCAAAAATTCACGATTTGATTAATCGACTCGAATTGATTGAAGGGAAATATTCATTTGCAGTTTTCCTGAACTGAAGCTTCTTTGTGCATCACAGTAAGCGTCCGTGTGAAACACAACAGTGGAACCAATGTTTAACAGCAGAGAAATGAAGGAAACAAAGGTTTGACTCAGGAGAATTGTGGTTGAATGATTTTTTTTTGGATCACTTTGAGTCGATTAATCGTTTCAGCTCTAAAACAAAGAGATATATTTTGGATTACAATTTATCGGTTATTATGCCTATTATTGTACTGGTCCAGCCCACTTTAGACCACAATGGACTAAATGTGGCCCCTGATCTAAAATGAGTTTTACACCCCCTGGTCTAAATGTACAGTTAAAAAAAAAAAACTGCAGAAAACTGCTTTTTTTAAGTGTACGTTTAGACCCAGGTGCAGCATCTTTAAATATTCAAAAGTCTTGTAAAAGCTGAAGTTTACTGGCCTTTACCGGATTCAGGGCTCTGTCTGGTCTTGTGTTGTTCTCAGGGAAACCTGGTGGCCATCAAACACGTCAACAAGAAGAGGATCGAGCTGACCAGGAAGGTTTTACTGGAGCTCAAACATGTAAGTGTTCATGTCAGGGATGTTTTATTCATACAGTGTCTTCAGCTGCCTTTCCTCAACTTATAAAGTACAGGATGAGGTACATAACAACACAGGAAATGTTATTATCCTGAATTAAAGAGGGTTTTCTGGAAGAGCTGATGTCACCATACCAGTGGTTCCAACCTTTTTTGGCTCATGACTCATTTTAACATCTTGACCCCATTTTAACATTAACATATATTTTTGTTCTTATTGTTTGTTATTTTGTTGATTTTTACTCATTTTGGTTTAAAGTACAAGCAGTATGTTTTCTTATATTTTTTCTGCACATTCTCATTTTGTGCATTTAACACAATCATTCAACACTGGAAAAGTCGATGTATTGATCAAAAAACACATTTCCTTTTTAATTTAACCCTTTAGGACAGTGGTTTCCAACTTTTTTTGGCTCGTGACCCTATTTTAACATTACAAATTTCAGGCGACCCCAGTCTTTTTTTTTTTTTTTTTGCTAAAATTAATTTGTTTTTGATCATGTAATAGTTTGCTATACTATGTTTCAAATAAAGGTTAATTTTAGAGGACATTTAGTCTATATAATGTATATTATTCTGGACGGAGGCAGTAAATCCAGGTGTAGATTACTGCACAAAGGGAGAATGTGATTTTCCTTGGTCAGGATATGTACAGTCAGTCCAGCTTGGATTTTCAAGGCTGACAATTAATACTGAACAAACAAGAACTCAAACTATGAATTATGAAAGAGCTGCAGCATCTGAAACTGACCACAATGAACATTTGACAGGTAAACAGAACCACAGTGCTGCAGTTTCACAACCACAGTTTGTTTTTTATGTTTGGGATTGTCTCTGTCAACTCACAATATATTTTTTTAGTA
This sequence comes from Sphaeramia orbicularis, assembly GCF_902148855.1. Lineage (NCBI taxonomy): Eukaryota > Metazoa > Chordata > Actinopteri > Kurtiformes > Apogonidae > Sphaeramia > Sphaeramia orbicularis. The sequence continues at coordinate 2,208,028 of NC_043968.1, read as the reverse complement.
CATTTTTTAATTATTTTGATCAATTACTAGAAATTTCAGGTGACCCCATTTGACCCCAAGGTTGAAAAACGCTGTATTAGACCATAATTAACAGTTTTGTTTTGGGTTTTTTTTAACAAACACTTGAGGGTTTTTTTTTTTTTTTTTTTTGCATATTATCTCCATGCAGTTTTGTTAAAATGTGAGAAAACATCAGACTAGCCGCATTAAAAATGTTTTTATTTCATAGTTTTCACACAGTTTATCAGTAAATACATGTTTCTTTGCTTCTAAAATTAACTGCATGGTGTCCATCTGAGTGGACAGATAAACAGAAACACAGTGCTTCAGTTCCAGCTTCAGTTTGTCTTTTATGTGTTGTGAATGTCCCTGTCAACTCACCATATATTTTTTTATTAGTAAGGTTTTTTTTTTTTTTTTTATCAATTACTAGACATTCCAGGCAAGCCCATTTGAATTCCAGATGACCCCACGTGGGGTCCCGACCCCAAGGTTGAAAAACACTGCACTAAAGGCATGTGAAAAACAGAGGAGAGGCCTGAGTCGTAAAAATATTACAAGAAATAACTAACATAACAAGAAAACGACAAAAAAAGGGTAATAAAAACACTGAAATGGAAAAATACAACAAGAGGAAAACAGTGTATTAATAGTCACTTTTCCATTGACCCTCAAAGTGCGCAAATAGAACTTGCGCATAAGAATTCATCTAATGGAAAAATATCAATTTCACCAAAACTTTTTCCATGAAAAGTTTTTTCACTTGCAAGAGGTGGCTTTTTTCGACGTAGCGAAATTGGTATATTGTGTAAAACTGTAATGGAAAGACAGCGTCAAAGACAGAGTCACACGAACAAAAAACAAAAAAAAAAACCTGGATGTTGACAGATGTTACGACAAGAGAAGAAGAAGAGTTTTAAATCTGTGGACACACCAGGAAACCAAACCATTTTAGAATTTAGTACGAGATAAAGGGGTAACGAGCATTCTAGATTCAAAACAAGATATTTATGTTCATCGACATGTTTATGGAATGACTTCTTGTGACATCTCGCAATAATAAATAAATCATTGCATTTGTGATTTAGTGGAAAAACCAACATTCCACGCTTTTGTTTTTTCGACATTTATAAGTATCGGTAAAGTTTTGCGCAGATGTCCAATGGAAAAGCCACTGTGTGACAAAATAATGTAAAAGATGCACGAAAACAAAAAATATGTAAAAGGACGTAACAAAGATGAAAACGACATAAAATGTGCAATGAAAAACAAGATGAAACCAATGTAAGAAGATGTAGCAAAATGAGAATGAGACAAAATACCAATATAAAAACAGCGTAATAACATGTAACAAGATGAACATGAAATTAAAAAAAAAAAATGCAACAAAATATAAATAATGTAGAAAAGTGAAAATGACGTAAACTCTGGATATCAGAATTTTTAAAAAGGGGTTAAATATCTTAAATCAATGAAAGGATCAACAAGAGGAAATTAAAAAAGCTTTGAAACAAACACAACATATTAAAAATAAAGTAAAAGTAATTGCAATTTTCACAAATGACCAGAAGGACATGAAGAACATTTGTCATTTCTTGATATCAATAATTGGATATTAAAAATAAATTACAAAGAACTCTGGCACCTGGCAGCGTTTATTCCTGCTCCCCAGAGGTTGATCCAGTCTGATTTTAATTAGATGGTGACCTTTCTTGCTGCGCTTTTGCTCAGACAAAAACATTAAATACATTTTTTTTATCTGGTTTCAAAGTAATAATACAACTTCAGTCTGATGGTCACGCTTTTACAGATTTCACTTTCATTCATTTGGCTGTAAATGCATGAGAGAAAAGTGGTTTTGTTTTAAGCGCTTTCAGTGATGGTGGTGTAAAACGAACGGTACGCTCAGACCTTGGGGGTTGAATTGTACAAACACAAACATTTCCATCTCTACTCGTCACATTCATCAGATTATGTATTCACTGGTTGAAATAAACAACTGATGCTTTTCTGATTGGACCGCAGGTGGAAGACCTTCAGACGAGGCTCACTCACTGCACTCGCTTTACAAAACAAGTGTATGAAAAAAAGGAGTTTACAATGAAAATCAGTCTCCTTTTCCTTTTTCTCAGAGTGGCGTTGTTCGTCTGTAGATGAACGTGTCAGACCTTGACTGAAGTACAATGTGGTGGTGATCATCCTGGAAACTCAGCTCCAGTCATTTACCAAAGTTTATCAACATAAACAGACTTTTACTCAGATTAATGGGTTTAACGCAGCGATCGATAGGACATGAACGACTGGGAGGACGCTGCGGCCAGCCTCGTCTTCGTCATCATTGTCTTCGTCGTCTTTATCATCATCATCTTCGGCTTCGTTATCATCGGTGTCTTTGTCATCATCTTTGTCATTTTCATCATCTTTGTCATTGTCCTCATCGCCGTCATGGTCATTGTCGTCTTGGTCGTCTTGGTCATCGTTGTCTCTGTCATCATTGTCATCGTCATCTTCATCATCATCATCATCTTTGTCTTTGTCATTGTCATCATCATCGTCGTCGTCTTCATTGTCATCCTCACCGTTGTCATTGTCGTCTTCGTCATCATCATCATGGTCATCTTCGTCGTCTTCGTCACCATCGTCGTCATTGTCATCTTCGTCATCATCATCTTTGTCATCATTGTCTTCATCATCATAGTCCTCGTCATCGTCATCTTCATCCTCATAGTCCTCGTCATTGTTGTCTTTATCATCATTGTCTTCGTCATTATCGTCTTCTTCATCATCGCTGTATTCGTGATCATCATCTTCATCATCTTGGCCATCGTCATCTTGGTCATTGTCGTCTTGGTCATCGTTGTCTTCATAATCATCAAACTTTATCATCACCATCATCATCTTCGTCATTGTCGTCTTCATCATTTTTGTCACCATTGTAGTCATTGTCATCCTCAGCGTCCTTGTCATCATTGTCATCTTCGTCATTGTCGTCATCATTATTTTTGTCATCGTCGTCTTCATCATCATTGTCCTCATCATTGTCGTCTTTATCAGCGTTGTCTTCGTCATCATTGTCTTCTTCATCATCGCTGTATTCGTCATCACCGTCGTCATCGTCATCATGGTCATCGTCGTCTTCATTGCTGTCATCTTGGTCATCTTCATTGTCCTTGTCATCATCCTCATCGTCATCTTCGTCATCGTTATCTTCGTCATGATTGTCTTTGTCATTGTTGTCTTTGTCATCGTTGTCTTCATCATCGTCATCATTGTTGTCTTCGTCATCGTCATCTTCATCATCTTCGTTGCCATCGTTATCTTCATAATTTTTGTCGCCATTGTAGTCATTGTTGTCATTGTCATCATTGTCATCTTCGTCATTGTTGTCATCGTCATTTTTGTCATCACCGTCTTCATCATCATCGTCCTCGTTATTGTCGTCTTTATCATCATTGTCTTCGTCATCGTCTTCTTCATCATCGCTGTATTCATCATCATCATCATCGTTGTCTTGGTCATCATTGTCTTTGTCAACATTGTCATCGTTGTCATCATCTTCGTCATCGTTGTCTTGGTCATCGTCATCTTGGTCATCATCAAACTTCATCATCTTCGTCATCGTCCTTTTTGTCATCGTTTTTGTCATCATTGTCATTGTCGTCATTGTCTTCATCATTGTCGTCTTTGTCATCATCGTCATCATTGTCTTCCTCATTGTTGTCGCCATCGTCACCATTGTCGTTATTGTCATTATTGCAATCTTCGTCATTGTCCTCATCTTTGTCATCGTTGTCTTCATCATCGTCCTCGTCATTTTTGTCTTAATCAGCATTGTCTTCATCATCATCGTCTTCTTCATCATTGCTGTATTCATCACCATCGTCATCGTCGTCTAGGTCATCATCAAACTTCATCATCATCTTCGTCATCGTCATCTTTGTCATCATCGTCATTGTTGTCTTCATCATCGTTGTCTTCATCATTTTGTCACCTTCCTCATCTTCGTCGCCATCTCCATCATTGTCATCTTTGTCATTGTCGTTATTGTCATCTTGGTCATCGTCTTCTTCATCATCACCGTCCTCGTCGTTGTTGTTGTCATCATCATCGTTGTCTTTGTCATCATCGTCTTCATCATCTTGGTCATCGTCGTCTTTGTCATCATCGAACTTCGTCATCATCATCGTTGTCTTCGTCATCGTTGTCTTCGTAATCATTGTCGTCTTGTTCACCATCGTCTTCATCATCATTGTCAGCATCATTGTTGTCGTCCTCATCATCGTCTTTTTCATCGTCATTGTCATCGTCATCGTCATTGTCATCTTTGTCTTTGTTGACGTCGTCTTCATCACTGTCATCGTCTTCATTGTCATCATCTTCATTGTCATCGTCTTCATTTTCATCATTGTCTTGATCTTTTTCTTTTCTTCAGTTCCTTCAAACTTCTCCTAAACTACTGATCAGATTTATTTCCAATTTTTTTGTATCCTCTTTGGGACAATGTCTACAAAGTTTATTCACAGGTTTGAGAAATTTAGATTTTGGAATTTTTGAAAATTTTTTGAAATATTAAAAATGTTCCTTTCCTTCTACTGGTCCATATTTTGATGGTTTATAACATGTAAATGGTTCCAGATATCAGTCTAGTTCCTATTGATCACTGATAGAAGTCTGATTGGATGAGTTGAGTTCTCCTCCAGTCAAAGTCCTGCCCACTTCTATAGTTAGATTGATCTGCATCCAGACCACAGGACTGGAACATAGAACAGAACCTGACAACCTCACACATTCGACTGGTTCTGATTCAGATCGAACATGACGCAGACATACAGGGACACTGGTTCTATTTTATTTTTATGGTCCTTCTTTGTGGGTTCTCAGTTCAACGATGCTGCAGCAAAGACTGAAAAACCTTAAACGTCAACATTAGTGACAGCAGCTGTCAATGAAAAGCTCCTTTTTCCCTGGGAAGTCTTTACAAGAGCACGATAAGGGCGCTGAAGGAGAAAAAAAATCCACATCCTCTGCTGTGTGTGGTTTGGTGATGGAAACATGGGAAACCTGTAACTCGAAAATTACACCAGCGCTCAGCGGCAAGATGGAGCATGTTGGGAAATCTGTGGCCATTTCAGAGCAGCCTGTTCTGTTCCAGTCTGGGTGTCTTTTTGCGAGTGCGAGGGGAGCAGCCGGGGCTTCTGGGATGCCTCTGCGGCCTCTCGGTCAGTCGGGGGGGGGGGGGTGTCTGAGCTGGCAGCTCCTCAGACGCCCGGGGGCCTGATCGCCTGTCAAACCTCAGCTCATGAAAAGCCAACCAGATGGGGAAGAGACGCCACTGCCAGTGGAAACTTAACCACTTGTCTTCCAGCGCTCTCCTCCCCCCATCGTGCCCCCCCCTCCCCTTTCCCTCCCCCCACCCCATCAGTGTGCAGCGGGGGAAATTATATAGGCCAAAGGGTAGGCCAACATCTCTCGAGCCGTGAAACAGGAGCGACTAACTCCCTGGTTTTTTGATGTGAGAGCGTCTGTCACTGGCTGCGCTCGAAGAAGAAAAGTACACTGTTGAAATTATGAACGCCGGTTTTGAAGTTTCACAGCGGCTGCAGAAAGACGGGCTCTGCTGTCATCACTCACAGCAATAAAAGCACACAGAAGACGTCCTAGAAAAGCATCCAAATTCAGATCCATACTTCAGCTAGTACCACTGCTCTACCGTTTTTTAGAAATGATCTGCCTCACAGATTAGAAGTGCCAAATGTTGTGTATTTTAACCAGTGTTGGGCAAATTACTTTTAAAAATTAGTTAGTTATAGTGTCTAGTTACTTTCCGAAAAAAGTAATTGAATTAGTAATGGAATTACTCCTTCATAAATGTAATTAGTTACCAGGGAAAGTAATTATTGCGTTACTTTTTTGAAAAACCTTCAAATATGTTAAAGGAAACTGATTTTTGAGCGTGTTTCATGGGCCAGTTTCACAGTGTAGAACAGCAGACAGGTACTGAAGACCAGGACTGTAATGAGGCCGGGGTCCACCAGGGCGCGGCCGGGGTCCACCAGGGCGCGGCCGGGGTCCACCAGGGCGTGGCTGGGGTCCACCAGGTCTGGCTTTTCCACCACATAAGTGCATATCTGCATTTATAGGAAGAAGTCCTCCTCCAGTTAATCCCACATCTCCACTTTTTTCAGTGGCTCCTCCCTGATCTAGCGGTAAATGTCTTCAGTCCAGTCAGTTGGACTGTCACTGATAACTCCTCCCCTAAATTAGCTGATAACTCCTCCCCTAAATGAGCTGCGCACGTAGCTGTGTTCAAGTGAATGTGGTGTGCTGGGACAACTCAAACTCACAGATGTCATTAGTGGTTCAGGTGAAGGCAGCGTGGACAACTCAGACTCATGGACACACAGGTGAAGCATGAAGGCAGTGTGGGTAATTTGAATAGAAGAACGACTCGTAAACGAACGGCTCGCAACGAATCGGTTCTTATCGTTCACTGGAAGGGAGCCGTTCAGAGGACTCGATTCGTCCGCGAACGTCACACCTCTTGTACCTGGCTGAGCCAGGACAGATAACAGCTGTTAGATATCAGTGCATAGTAATGCACCACATGTCACTGCCGGTAACGGTAACAGCGTTGTAACGTTTTAAATAGTAATGAATTAGATTACGCATTACTGGAAAATAATAATGGCGTTAGTAACGGCGCTATTTTTAACACCATTATTCCCAACACTGATTTTAACCCTTTCATGCGTAGTGGTCACTCCAGTGGACATGTGTTCAAAGGTGTTCTCTTGTATATTCATGGGTTTTATTTGTTTTTCGTCCCATACACTGCAATTCATACCATCACTGTAACTTTGCTCTTCTACATACACCTGAGTTTAAAAAATTGCTAATTGTTATTACACTAGTGGTTCCAACTTTTTTTTGTCTTGTGACCCCATTTTAACATCCCAATTTCTGATGACCCTATACATTCTAAACAGAGACTTTTTTTTTTTTTTTTTGGCTAAAATTAATTTGTTTTTGATCATGTAATAGTTTGCTATACTATGTTTCAAATACAGGTTCATTTTACAGGACATTTAGTCTATATAATGTATATTATTGTGGACGGAGGCAAAAGCCAGGTGTAGATTACTGCACAAAGGGAGAACTGGATTTTCCTTGGTCAGGATATGTACAGTCAGTCCAGCTGTGATTTACAAGGAGGACAATTAATACTGAACAAACAAGAACTCAAACTATGAATTATGAAAGAGCTGCAGCATCTGAAACTGACCACAGTGAACATTTGACAGGTAAACAGAACCACAGTGCTGCACTTTCACACTCAGTTTGTCATGTCTTTTATGGATTATGATTGTCTCTGTCAACTCACCATATATTTTTTATTAGTAAGTCTTTTTTTTTTTTTTTTTTAATCAATTACTAGACATTCCAGGTGACCCCATTTGAATTCCAGGCGACCCCACATGGCGTCCCGACCCCAAGATTGAAAAACACTGCACTAAAGGCATGTGAAAAACAGAGGAGAGGCCTGAGTCGTAAAAATATTACAAGAAATAACTAACATAACAAGAAAATGACAAAAAAGAGTAAAGATACTGAAAATGGAAACATGCAACAAGATGAAAACAGTGTATTAACAGTCACTTTTTCATTGACCCGCAAAGTGCGCAAATAGAACTTGTGCATAAGAATTTGTCCAATAGAAAAACAACAGTTTCACCAAAACTTTTTCCATGAGAGGTTTTGTCGCTTGGAAGAGATGTGTTTTTCGATAGTGAAATTGGTATATTGCGTAAAACTGTAATGGAAAGACCTTTTTGCGCAACTAGAGTCACATGAACAAAAAACAGATGTTGATGGATGTTACAACAAGAGAAGAGTTTTAAAACAAAAATGGCAAACATGGTGTGTGAACACACCAGGAAACCAAACCATTTTTATATATAAATATTTTTTATTAATAAGTTTTTTTTTTTTAATTTTTTATCAATTTCTAGAAATTCCAGGTGACCCCATTTGAATTACAGGTGATCCCACATGGGGTCCAGACCCCAAGGTTGAAATACCCTGTATTAGACCATAATTAACAGTTTTGGTTTGTTTTGGGGTTTTTAACAAAAAGTTGAGGGTTTTTTTTGCATATTATCTTGTGCAGTTTTGTTAAAATGTGAGAAAACATCAGATTAGCAGCATTAAAAATGTTTTTATTTCACAGTTTTCACATAGTATATCAGTAAATACAGTATAGAGCCAGTCAAAGTAAGTAGTGCAAAGTAATCTAATGTAATCTAACCAAATGTATTCTACTGTAATCTAATGTAAAGTAAAATAATGTGATCTAATCTAATCTATTCTAATATCTGATCTAATGTATTCTAATGCAAAGTAATCTAATATAATGTAAGTAATCTAATGCAATCCAATTTATTATATTCTAATCTGATCTATTCTAATGTATTCTAATGCAAAGTAATCTAATCTAATCTAATCTAATGTATTCTAATGCAAAGTAATCTAATGTAATCTTACCTAATGTATTCTAATGTAGACTAATGTAAAGAAATCTAATGTAGTCTAATCCAATGTATTCTGATGCAAAGTAATGTAATGTCATATATTCTAATGTAATCTAGAGTAATCTAATCTAATGTATTGTAATGTCAAGTAATCTAGTGTAATCTAATCTAATTTATTTTAATATAAAATAATCTGACCTAATCTAATGTATTCTAATGTAAAGGAATCTAAAGTAATCTAATCTAATGTTTTCTAATGCAAAGTAATCTAATCTAATCTAATCTAATGTATTCTAATGTAATCTAAAGTAGTCTAATCTAATGTAAAGTAATCTAATCTAATTTATTCTAATGTAAAGTAATCTAATCAAGTACAGTAAATCTGATAATCCCTCTGAAATGTGGTGGTGTAGCAGTAGAGTTGAAATGCTGGCCCTCCAGTGTGTTCTGTACTTTCCATTAGTGAATGAAGGAGTTTCTTATGAAAAGAATCTGTTTTCTTTGACTCATATGACCTCAGACATCTCCGTTGTTTTAATATGAAAAGTGATTCATGCGTTGGACGAGCGGTGGAATCGTAAAAGCAGGTTGTAATTAGTGATTATTTTCCATGTAGAGCAGTTTTACACCTTGTGCCTCGTACGCCTGCTCGTACATCCTCTCAACACCTCAGCGCTTTTTTGTTTTTTTTTTCTTCTTCTTCTTTTTTCGCTGCTCCTCTACACACTGGCTCATTCATAACCTCCAAGGCCAGTTTATTCACATGCACATGTTTCAACCGGGTACCCTGAGCAGGAATGCGCCTCAACACGTAGAAAAAGACGGCGTGCCAAACGAGCCGACTGCAAATAGACTATTCTGATGAACCGCTGGCAGCGTTCTTCTCCAAAAGCGTCTTGGTTTAAATCAGCCGTCAGGCCTGTGTTTCCGTGGGCTGTTTGGGAATGTGATGTTTGGACAGACTGGCACTAACAGTTTGTGTGCTTATTTTCAGATGAGAGACATTCAGTTCAACCATCTAACCAGGTTCATCGGGGCCTGCATCGACCCCCCCAACATCTGCATCGTCACCGAGTACTGTCCCAGAGGCAGCCTGCAGGTAGACACCCCCCCCCCCAGCCCCGGAACATGTATAGAAAACCACTGTGACACATGTAGTCCGCAGTGTGTGTCATAAACTAATGTCATTCCTGCTGCTTCTGGAAATGGAAGAATGTTCATGTTAGACTTTAGCCGTGGACTCCATCAGTCACACTCAGACTGAGGTCTATATATGGATATTATATATAAATAATGTCAACTCTAAACACTTCTGCAGGTTTCAGAGTGGAAAAAAAGTAGAATTACATAATGAAAATTTTTATATCCACTAAATATCCTTTAAAAATTTAAATAACATTAACAACCTGAAATTTCTTAAGAAAAATAAGTGCAATTTTATCAATATTCTGCCTCAGTTTATCATTTCCACATGTATATTATAATGTACAGATCACAGTGGATCTACAAATACATAAAACATTTAATAACGGACAAAATATTGGAAAAGTTACACCAGTTTCTCTTAAGACATTTCAGGTTGTTCACATGTTTTATAAGATAGTTTGTACATTTTCATAATGTAATTTTACTTTTTCAGTAAAACATAGAGAAAAGTTTAGCATTGACATTATTTACAGGTTGTTATGTTATTATTTTACTGGTCCGTCCAATTTCAGATCATACTGGGCTGAAAGTGGAACTAAAAGGAGTCTGACACCACTGATTTACTTAAAATAATGACAACTACAAGTTAAAAACAAAAAAAAAAAGTTAAATTACATGAAAATGTTTACATTTACAAACTATCCTTTCACAAAAAAAGTGAATAACCTGAACAAATATGAACAACATGTAATGTCTTAAGAAAAATAAGTGTAATTGTATCAATATTCTGCCTGTTATTAAATATAAGTGAGGTTGAATATTGTTAAAATTGCACTTATTTTTCTTCAGAAATTTCAGGTTGTTTGTGTTATTCAGATTTTTAAAGGATATGTTGTGGATGTTAACATTTTCATCACGTAATTGAACTTTTTTCACTGTAAAACATTCTATTTGTAGGTTATTGTGTTATTATTTGACTGGTCTGACCCAGCTGGGATCATCCTCCTGGGCTGACTGTTGGACTGCCCTGCTTGGACTCATGCATGTGTGTGTATGACGGAGCCAGGCTCGGAGCCAGGCCCAGATCTAGGCCCAGATCCAGGTCCAGAGCCAGGCCCAGAGCCAGGCCCAGATCCAGGCCCAGATCCCAGGTTCAGGCCTTTTTGGGTCACTTGTCTGTTGCCGTCCTGCACAGCTGTAACATGCACATATGCAGCGTGTGCATCAGAGCTTCCTCCTAAAATAAACTATTAGGCCGTTACATAAAGCAGAAATGACAGAGTACAACCTTAAACAGTTTGGGTTTATCTGTTTCTGACGTCAAGTTATAGAACGATCTAAGTGAGGAACTCAAGCAAAGTCCAAATATGAACCAGTTTAAGAAAATGTATAAAAATATTTTGTTTAGCAGTTACAATTGAGAATTGATAATTATCATTACTGACTATTGTCTTTTACTCATTGATATGGCACAGGGATTAGAGTACAGGTGTCAAATATGCGGCCTGGGGGCCAAATCTGGCCCGCCAAAGGGTCCATTCTGGCCCACAGGATGAAAGTGCAAAAATGAACCTGAACAGTCCAGGTTGTCCAAATCCTTTTGGTTCAGGTTCCACATCCAGACCAATGTGATCTACAGTCAAGATAACAACACAATAACCCAGAAATAATGACGACAAATTTTCTAAGTGAAAAATTATGTGGAAAAATTAAAGTGAAAAAAATAAGATTACAATGAAAATATTTACAAAACTACTCTTTCACAATAAAAAGCAAATAAATACATAAATAAAAACCAAGATGAACAACCTGAAATGTGCAATTTGAACAATATTCTGCCTGTTCCTAAATGTTTGGTGCATTTATGGATCCACTGTGATCTGGAGTTGTGTTCATAATAACAGATGGAATTTGTAGAAATTGTTCAAATTTTAGTTCCAAACTCCAAAATTTTAACAATATTCTGCCTGTTACCAAATGTTTATGTAAGACTGTGTGTAATGTACATGTCAAAATAATAAGTCGAGGCATAATATTGTTAAAATTGCACTAATTTTTCAAATGAAATTTCTGTTTTTTCAGGTTATTCACATCTTTTTTGTAAAATGTAAATATTTTCATAATATAATTGGGTTGTTTTGTACTGAAACAAAAGAAAAACTTGGACTTGTCATTATTTATAGGTTATTAAGTCATTATTTTACTGGTCTGGCACACTTGAGATCAAATTGGGCTAAATATGGAACTGAACTAAAATGAGTTTGACAGCCCTGGGTCAGAGGCAGAGAAACCTGTGTGAATGTGTATGTAACAGTGTATATATGTACTTGTACATGAGTGTATATGGAAGCGTATGTGCATGGGGTTGTATATGTGTGTACATGTATATATGGGGCAAGGGGGATTGTCAGAGACACCTCCCACCCCTTCAACAAACTGTTTTCCCTCCTGCCCTCAGGGAAACGTTTTCGGAGCCTGAGGTGCAAAACTGACAGATTTTTAAAAAGTTTTTATCCAACAGCAATAAAACGACTAAACAAAAGTTGAGGGGGTGAAGTGAAATAATGGAATGTGCTATAATAGGTGTAATAGTGACCCCTCCATCGTGCAATATTTCTTTTTTTTTTAAACTTTATTAACTATTTATTTATTTATTTTAGTGCAGTTTTTAATATTTTATCATATATATGGGCTGTTTTTAGCTGGTGTTTTTAGGATTGTTTTTCTGTGTTTTTATTTTGTGCTGTGCATTTTGCTATTTCGTTCTTTAAATCTGGGATGTTTTTATTGAATGGCAATTAATAAATCTGAATCTGAATATGTGTATGTATGTATGTATATGTATATGATTGTGTATATATCTATATATGTATGTATACAGGGTGGGGAAGCAAAATGTACAATGAACATTTAGTTGTTTTTTCTCTGCAGGCACTACGTCAGTTGTTTTGAAACCAAACATATACTGATGTCATAATCATACCTAACACTATTATCCATACCTTTTCAGAAACTTTTGCCCATATGAGTAATCAGGAAAGCAAACGTCAAAGAGTGTGTGATTTGCTGAATGCACTCGTCACACCAAAGGAGATTTCAAAAATAGTTGGAGTGTCCATAAAGACTGTTTATAATGGAAAGAAGAGAATGACTATGAGCAAAACTATTACCAGAAAGTCTGGAAGATACTATTAAAGAAGAATGGGAGAAGTTGTCACCTGAATATTTGAGGAACACTTGCGCAAGTTTCAGGAAGCGTGTGAAGGCAGTTATTGAGAAAGAAGGAGGACACATAGAATAAAAACATTTTCTATTATGTACATTTTCTTGCGGCAAATAAATTCTCATGACTTTCAATAAACTAATTGGTCATACACTGTCTTTCAATCCCTGCCTCAAAATATTGTACATTTTGCTTCCCCACCCTATATGTATATGATTGTGTATATATTTATATATGTATGTATATATTGCTGGTTTAGACAAAGGGATGAGAGCTAATGAGCTGTGCTTCTTCTTACTCCTTTGCGAATATGACTTTTTCTCTTTTTCTTTTTTGTGCGTATTATTATTATTTTTGCTTCTTTGAATTTTCATTTCTACATCATGTTGTGTGAAGAAGTCAATTAATAGTAATCAGGAAGCTTGTAACATTTTCATATTCAAAATCAATCAATAAAAGTATAATAATAATAATAATAATAATAATAATAATAATAATAATAATAATAATAATAATAATAATAATATTGGAACTGTCCAGGGCTCTTTCTGAATGCAGTTGTGTTTGTTTTTCAGGATATTTTGGAGAACGAGAGCATCAACCTGGACTGGATGTTTCGCTACTCACTGATCAACGACATCGTGAAGGTAGGAGCAGTTCAGGTGTGGATGTTCAGTCCGATGTGCAAACGCACCTTCGTCTCATCGTGTCTAAAACACGGGCAGAGTTTTCAGCCTTCAGTTTGCTGCTTTCTGTGTCTTAGATACACATAAACTCATGTGGGTTGCCATGGTTTCCACTGGACAGTTTGTGGAGGACTGAGTGAAGCAGAGAAACAACCAATACGCACAAAAATGTATTTCTGGCACAGCAGAGTCACAGCTACAGTAAATATTGGCGTCTAGTGTAAAGCAGCACAGAAACATAATCATAAACTTTGCTAAAAATTTCCTTCCAGCTTCATCCAAACTAATCACAGACATACTTTAGTCGATTATTTTTAATCCGCCCGAACAAAGAGTCTTTGAGTCAGTTGGATGAATGTGATACTGAAGCGGAGGCAGCTGAAGCCCTCCACACAGATAGCAGAGGCACCGCTGCCCGAGCTTTGACTCACCGTTTCCACCCAGGATTCAACACGACGACAGGCACGAGCCGCCGTCGCCCTCGGCAACGGGAGGGTCACACATCCACCCATAAACCATTCATTATCAATGCCAACATGGAGGCGGAATAAGGGACGTTTACACAGAACTGACCATACTACTGACCATAGTACTGACCATACTACTGACCACGCTACTGACCATACTATTGATGATACTACTGACAATACTACTGACGATAACACTGACCACACTACTGACCATACTACTGATGATAATACTGACCATACTACTGATGATAATACTGACCATACTACTGACCATACTATTGATGATACTACTGACAATACTACTGACGATAACACTGACCACACTACTGACCATACTACTGATGATAATACTGACCATACTACTGACCATACTATTGATGATACTACTGACAATACTACTGACGATAACACTGACCACACTACTGACCATACTACTGATGATACTACTGACAATACTACTGACGATAATACTGACCACACTACTGACCATACTACTGATGATAACACTGACCACACTACTGACCATACTACTGATGATAATACTGACCATACTACTGACCATACTATTGATGATACTACTGACAATACTACTGACGATAACACTGACCACACTACTGACCATACTACTGATGATAATACTGACCATACTACTGACCATACTATTGATGATACTACTGACAATACTACTGATGATAACACTGACCACACTACTGACCATACTACTGACCATACTACTGATGATAATACTGACCATACTACTGACCATACTACTGATGATAATACTGACCATACTACTGACCATACTACTGATGATAATACTGACCATACTACTGACCATACTACTGATGATACTACTGACAATACTACTGATGATAATACTGACCACACTACTGACCATACTACTGATGATAATACTGACCACACTACTGACCATACTACTGATGATAATACTGACCATACTACTGACCATACTACTGATGATACTACTGACAATACTACTGACGATAATACTGACCACACTACTGACCATACTACTGATGATAATACTGACCATACTACTGACCATACTACTGATGATACTACTGACAATACTACTGATGATAATACTGACCACACTACTGACCATACTACTGATGATAATACTGACCATACTACTGACCATACTACTGATGATACTACTGACAATACTACTGACCATACTACTGATGATACTACTGACAATACTACTGACCATACTACTGCTGATAATACTGACCATACTACTGACCATACTACTGATGGTAATACTGACCATACTACTGACAATACTACTGACCATACTACTGATGATAATACTGACCGTACTACTGACCACACTACTGATGATACTACTGACAATAGTACTGACCATACTACTGACCATACTACTGATGATACTGCTGACTGACCATACTACTGACCATACTATTGACGATACTTCTGACGATACTACTGACTCTGATGATACTACTGACAGTACTACTGACTGATGATACTACTGACTCTGATGATACTACTGACGATACTACTGACTCTAATGATACTACTGACTGACGAGACTACTGATGATACTACTGACGATACTACTGACTCTGACAATACTACTGACTCTGACAATACTACTGACAATACTACTGACTGATGATACTACTGACAATACTACTGACTCTGATGATACTACTGTCGATACTACTGACGATACTACTGACTCTGACAATACTACTGACAATACTACTGACTGATGATACTACTGACGATACTACTGACTCTGATGATACTACTGACTCTGACGATACTACTGTCGATACTACTGACGATACTACTGACTCTGACGATACTACTGACTGATGATACTACTGACAATACTACTGACTTTGACGATACTACTGATAATACTACTGATGATACTACTGACGGTACTACTGACTCTGATGATACTACTGACGGTACTACTGACTCTGATGATTCTACTGATGATACTACTGACTCTAACAATACTACTGACTGACAATACTACTGATGATAATACTGACTCTGATTCTGATACTACTGATACTGCTACTGATACCACTGACTTTTATTACTGATACTACTCATACTCCTGATACTACTACTGATAATACTACTGACACTGATTCTGTTACTACTACTGATACTACTACTGACTCTTCTTTTACTTCTTTTTTCATCTTCTTTTCCTTCTTTTTCTTCCTCTTCTTCTACTTCTTTTCCTTTTTCTTCTACTTTTTCTTTTTCTTCTTGTTTTTCATCTTCTTTTCCTTCTTCCTCCACCACTTCTTCTTCTACTTCTTTTACTTTTTCTACTTCTTTTTCCTCGACTTCTACTACTTCTTCTTCTTCTTCTTTTTCTCCTCCTTCTCCTTCTTTCCACCGTTTCCACCTAATATTCAGTACATCCAGTCCCCTCTGTCTCCTTCCCAGTGGAATTAACAGTCATTTGACTTAAATTCCCGGCTGACGGCTCCGTCCTGTCCTCTGCATACATCCACATGTCAACGCCTATTATTTCCATATGTCTGGATGAGGCTGTTTTCATGTATGATTGGCTCTGGAGGGAAAAACCAGCGCAGTAATGCTTGACTTAACGCTCCTCTTCCAACAGGGAATGAACTATCTCCACAACAGCTACATCGGCTGCCATGGAAATCTGAAGTCATCTAATTGCGTGGTGGACAGTCGATTTGTTTTGAAAATCACAGATTATGGCTTGGCCAGCTTCCGCTCGTCCTGCGAAAACGACGACTCGCACGCACTCTACGCAAGTAAGTATCCGACGATTGTGGACGACAGTTCTGTCACCACGTCTTCATCCACAGAAAAAGAAGAAAACATGAGTGACAGCAGGGTCACATGTCCACCCACAAACGGGTTCATTATCAACACAAACATGGAGGCGGAGTCAGGGAGGGTCACACACGACTGCATCTGCTGCTGCTTCTGGGTTTTCCTCATCATCATCATCATCATCATCTTGTTGTTATGTTTCTTCTTGTTCTTCTTCTTCATCATCTTGTTTTTTTTTCCTACTCTTCTTCCTCTTCTTTGTCATCTCCTTTTTCTTCACCTTCTTCATCATCTTGTTTATCTTCGTCCTACTCTTCTTCTTTTTCTTCTTCTTTTTCTTCACCTTCTTCTTCATCTTGTTGTTTTTCCTTCTTTTTCTTCTTTATAATCATCTTGGTGTTTTTCTTCTTCTTGTTTTTCTTCTCCTTCTTTTTCTTGTTCTTTTTTTCTTCCTTGTTCTCCTTGTTCTCCTTGTTCTCCTTGTTCTTCTTCTTTTACTTGTACTTGTTTTTCTTCTTGTTTTTCTTCTTTTTCTGCTCCTTTTTCTTGATTTTTTTTTTCTCCTTGTTCTTCTCGTTGTCCTTGTTCTTCTTGTTCTTCTCCTTGGTTTTCTTCTCCTTGTTTTTGTTGTTCTTCTTCTTTGTTCTTTTTCTTCTTATTTCCTTCATCTTCTTCATCTTCTTTTTCTTTTCCTTCTGCTTCTTGTTCTTCTTCTTCTTGTTCTTTTCCTTCTTGTTTTTCTTCATCTTCTTCTTCTCCTTTTCTTCTTCTTGATTTTCTTCTTCTTCTTTTTCTTGTTCTTTTTTTCTCCTTGTTTTCCTTGTTGTCCTTGTTCTTCTACTTGTTTTTCTCCTCCTTGGTTTTCTTTTTCCTCTCCGTCTTATTGTTGTTGTTCTTCTTTGTTCTTTTTCTTTTTGTTTTTCTTCATCTTCTTGTTCTTTTTCTTCCTCTTCTTTTTCTTCTCCTTCTGCTTCCTGTTCTTCTTCTTTTTGTTCTTTTTGTTCTTCTTTTTCTTCATCATCATCTTCTCCTCCTCCTCCTTTTTCTTGTTCTTTTTTCTCCTCCTTCTTGTTCTCCTCATTCTCCTTGTTCTTCTTCCTCTTGTTGTTCTTCTTCTTTTTTCTTTTTCATGTTCTTTTTTGTCTTGTTCTTTGTTCTTTTTCTTCTTGTTTTTCTTCATCTTCTTGTTTCTTTTTCTTCCTCTTTTTCTTCTCCTTCTGCTTCTTGTTCTTCTTTTTGTTCTTTTTCTTCCTGTTTTTCTTCATTTTCTTCTTCATCTCCTTTTTGTTTTTCTTCTTTTTCTTCTCCTTTTTCTTGTTTTTTTCTCCTTGTTCTTCTTGTTCTTCTTTGTTCTTTTTGTTTTTGTTTTTCTTGTTCTTGTTCTTTTTCCTGTTCTTTTTTGTTCTTTTCCTTTTTGCTTTTCTTCATCTTCTCCTCCTTCTTCTTTTTCTTCTCCTTCTTACTGCTACTTTTTCTGTAACATCTTTTAATCCACAGGAAAACAAATGAACCAAATTCACTGTTTTATACAAACATCAGCTGCTTCTGTGTTCTACATCTACTGTCTTGGCTTCTAATGTCAATGTTTTCACTCAGTAACATTAACCATCTATGGGTAATAAATGACATTGTTGTACATGAATCATTACATTTTCTCATAATTATTCACTACTGTGCATTAATAAGTGTCAAACTAAGCCACAGTTGACTCAAGGTCTTTGCACATTAGTCTGTATTTTTGTCTGAAATAGCCACATTATAAGGAACAATAATAGCTTTAATTCATGAAGCACTTTTTAAAACCCTCAGTTCATAAGTGCATAAACAGACCAGCGCTTAAGTTTACCATCTCTGCTCCTGCATCTAACATTAGAAGTTATATGGAAACTGTTAACATGTGTAGTTTTGTGTTTTGATGCATGAGAATTCATCATATTATGAAATATTTAAAGTGTGAAGAGAAGATTCAAGATTCAAAGCATTACAGGTTTGCCTTTACAATGAAAATCTTTCTTTGCTATTCACACTGCCACAAGAATTTAAGATAAGTATAAAACTTTTAGTATAAAAATTGAAATAGAGTAATTTAACTGGGAAATGACAAGAATCACAACAATGTGGCATTTCAAAAATGGCATGCGAGAGAAAAAGAGCATAAAAAATATAAAAATATAAACTACTATAACTGAGAGAAAAATATGTATTCACATAAATGTGCAACATCTGAGTAATTGTATAAAATGTCAGAGGGAAACGGTACAGAGCATCTGCAAAACTGAGATAAGTGAGATGTTAACCCTTAGGGCTCTGAGCCTATTTTGTCAGTTTTTCAGTACTTTTGATTTTGCCTTTATATACTATATACAGAAATGTTTACTATACCCATGTTTGGTATCTTTTTTTTCAGCACAACTTCATCTATATCATCTGCCTATTATTTTTTCACTTTAACTTACTATAATCAATACAAAAGGACAAAAACATACAAAAAAGGTAAAATCCAATTTGAAAAATGTACATAATTTACTGCATAAATAACACAAAGATGCTTAACAAACCTTTTCAAAGACTTTAAAAGTGACTATTGGTTCCAAATATTAGGTATATAAAATTAAAATTGTCATAAATAAATCAAATATTTGACATCAAAGCATATCTTTACTCAGGCGTTTTCTCCGGTTTTCTCACCCCACCTCACCCCCGGTCCTCCCGGTTTCCGCATCTGGTTCAGGTGGGGGTCATCCTCCCTGTTACCTGTAATGCTAATGCAGTCTGTGGATTAGAATCTGCAGATTCGGCCAGTTTTTTCCGTTTTAAAAAAGGACAAAAAAGGACGAGGGCATGGTCAGAAATCTAACCCCCCCCCACCTCACTTTCATACTTTTACTCACATTTGTTTGCTCCGGTTTCAAACCGTCATATCTCTGGTTGCTCTAACAACATCAAATAAAAAGTGGGAGAGTGTTTCAAGTCCGCACTTTCAAATGCAGTTGTCTGCAGTTGGTCTAGGTGACCGACTTCCGACGTGTTGAAAATGTCATGTGATTGAGTCATGGGGTCGTGACCATGGAGCCCTAAGGCTTAATGTGCAATATTGTCACAGATAAACAATACGATATATGTATATACAACGTGAAAATAGTGCATACATTTATATATGACATGCTCTTTTTTGCGATGTGTAACAGATTGTAATTTACATTTCTTAGTTTTCCTGCTTCTTCACATTCATAATAACAGATTCGCACTGATTCGTGTGACCTTTTACCATGAAAATCCTTATATTTCTTAGTTTGTGTCTATCTTTGTGTTAACCGTATAACTAGATCCAAGGAAAACACTCCAACATAAACTTTACATGAACTTACAAACATGTGCAAATATTACACATCGTACCTTTAAGGACTAATAATAGAGAATGACTGGAGTTTGATACTCGTGTTATAAGGCCCATGCTGTAAGTTATTCATGTACAACAGCTCATTTATTATCAATAAGCAACGATTAGGAGGACAAACTGTACTAGTCGTTGAATGCACTCATGCAGAATAATGCCACTAAATACTCACAAGTAGGCAATGAGTTAATAGTTTGAACATGTTCCTAGATATAATGTGTTTCCCAGATGCTTTATGATTGTGTTTTATTTGCAGAGAAGCTGTGGACGGCTCCTGAGCTGCTCATATACGACCGCCACCCTCCTCAGGGGACTCAGAAGGGTGATGTGTACAGTTTTGGCATCATCCTGCAGGAAATAGCCCTGAGGAATGGACCGTTCTACGTCGAAGGAATGGACCTCAGCCCCAAAGGTAAACATGTAAAACTGTCTTTTACAGGCTTCAGGGAGGTCAGCTGTCCACTGTGGCGTTGGCGTGGGGTGGTGGGGGTGGATTGGGGGTTTGGGGGGGGGGGGCTTTAAACCAGCAGGAACACAGCAAACACGTAAAAAACAAAAAACAGCACAAAATACTATTAAATCAAACACACAAACCTGTTTTGGTAAGTGAACAAACACAGGGTCTGGGTGGAATTTTAACCCTTTCAGAATAGAATACAGTACAGTACAAGAGAATGCAATAGATGTTTATTGTCATTATTACAGGAAAAATAAAAGTTGTTTAGCAGCAAACACTTAAAGTGCAAAAGGGACTGTACAAAAATATCACAAAATACTGAAATATATTGGCAATATACTGTACAAAAACTACAAAGATAACGTGATCTGCACTCTAAGAAATTATTCATGGGGTTAGTAAGTTATGCTTAAAATCAAGAGCTTTTTCTGCTTAAAAAAATAAGTTTGGTAACGCTTCACTTGAAGGTCTAGTTTATAATGCATTAAGCGCACATTCATAAGACATTATAATGCATTTATAATGCATTATAAAAACCATTACACCAGTTTATGATCATGTACAACAACTTACACCAAGGTTAATAAAGTATTATAAGTGTAGGCATAATGTATTATAAATTCAGCTTTCATAATGTTTTATACATCCATACCAAAGCAGTGTGAAGGAATTTATTTTTTTAGGTGGGGAACTTTTGTTAAGTTTTGTCACTGGTCCCTATACCCATATATTTTAGGGATTTCATATTTATTAAAAAAAAAAAAAAAAGTATGTGTTTGAATTAACAAAGATTTAGAGCTGCCACATTATTTTTTATTTATGTATAAAGCCACATGTAACACTTCTATTTACTGTCTCTGTTCTTTTAATGTTTTGTTTTTGCAAAATAAAGAGTTATTCAGAACAGTTTGATGTATAATTTTGGACTTACACTTTACTTAGAGCCTGTAGATACTGCTCATATGTCATCATACTTATGTTATAATATCATACAATTGCTAATAACCTTAGACAGTGTTGTCACTTTACTAAAAGCTCTTAAAGTCCTCCTGTAACTTATTACTGATGTTTCTAAGGCATTATTCAGTTTCAGAAACTACATGTCAGAGCAGTTCTCTGTGTCTTTATAACTGGCTACAGTTCTGATGGTTAGAATGTGTTCTGTAACCCAGGACTGGAGGTTCTTCCTATAAACACTTGTCACTTTGGTATGGATGTATAAAACATTATGAAAGCTGAATTTATAATACATTATGCCTACACTTATAATACTTTATTAACCTTGGTATAAGTTGTTGTAAATGATTATAAACTGTTGTAATGACTTTTATAGTGCATTATAAATGCATTATAATGTCTTATGAATGTGCTCTTAATGCATTATAAACTAGACCTTCAAGTAAAGTGTTACCATAAGGTTGTTACATGTACGCATTGTAATCAGTTGATAAGTTATTTTATGAAGTTGGTCTAAATGAAAAATAAGGGAAACAGTCTTAACTTAGTATGTTAAGTTAGAACAGCTTAAAAATCTTGTAAACGTCCTTTAAAAGCTGAGTTCAAAGCTGACGTACCTGGGCATGTTTTGCTGTCAGACCACAAGAAATGGAGGGAAGTACAGAAAGAAAAGGAGAAACATGATTTTGTACAGAACTTTACTAAGCTTTAAGGCTTGATAGAATTTAGCTTTGTTTCTGCAACAGTGGTTTTAATTATTCAAGGACTGAATAATACACATTTTGCTCCTTTCTAATTTAAAATTGTAGTATATATTGTGGCGTGTTTGCCGCATTGCATTGTGGGTATTGGTTATATTGTTGAAAATGTGTTCTTTTATGTGCAGGGGTTCAGGAGGGTTGTGGTGTTGGTGTTAATTTTGAGTTAATGTGTGCATGCCAATGTTTGTTGGCCTTGTTGTGTTTGTTTTTGTATTTTTATAGAACTGCACCATGAGTCAGAGCCATAGGCCAAACCAGGCCTTTCCTGATTATCGACAACTGTAGTTATATTGTGTAATGTAACATCTTACTGCTTGACTAATAGAATTTACTGTTGTTGATAGCAGGAAGACAACAGTATTGAGTACAAATAAAATACTAACATGCAGACAGATCTAGTACTTAAGATGCGTAGAAAAATAAGTAACATGATCATTTAACTGGAATCTCTATGTGGAATTTGTTCTGATGTACAGAAATAAGTTAGGCCAACTCAAAAAATTATGGTAACACTTGTATGGACATTTTTGAGTAGAATAAAAGTAAAACAATAAGTCAGTATAACTAAATGGAGTAGTTCTTACACAATTAAAATTAAGTTGGTTCAACTTAATTAAGCTTGTAGAGTAAAAGGTAAATCATGTTGTTTGTACTAAAGTAATAGAGTTTACCGAACTAGAGAAGTCTTGTGGCATTTAAACAATTTGCCAAGTTGAAATAACTTGAAAAGGTTAATGGAAATTGTTGCCTCAATTTATTACGTTGAGCCAACTTATCATTTTTCAGAGTGTGCCTTGGCAGAGGTCTGGGCTCTCTGAGTGCTTTTCTAGTTTCGTACTAAAACAAAGTGAAAAATGTGGATTATCAGTTCTGGAGTTTCAGTGTCATTTTTCCATTTTGTAAACTGATGCTGCGGGGCCGGATTAGAGCCTTTGACGGGCTGCTTTTGTATGTTTGACATCTGTGCCGAAGACTTTAGGACAGAAAAGGAGGAAGTGGACGTAATAGACCCGTGTGTCTTTACTGTTTTTTTGGCGTTTGTCAGTGGACATGTGTGGGTGGGTGGGTGTTTGTCAGCCCTGCGTCCGTTTACACAAACACATCACACACATGTGGAGCAGATGTCAAAGGCAGGTGGAGTCACTGAAACCAGGACAGGCATGAAATACACCACCGCTGATGAGGATTACAGCGTTAAATTCAAATTAAAATAACTAAGGGTGAAA
This sequence comes from Sphaeramia orbicularis, assembly GCF_902148855.1. NCBI lineage: Eukaryota > Metazoa > Chordata > Actinopteri > Kurtiformes > Apogonidae > Sphaeramia > Sphaeramia orbicularis. The sequence continues at coordinate 2,184,354 of NC_043968.1, read as the reverse complement.
TGAACAGAGCACAGACCGCTCATCTGTTATAAGGAATCAAACGCCTCTTTATGTCATTTGGTTGATTATTGAACCAAATGCAGCAAAATACATTAGATCTAGATCTGAGTGGAGTGGATGGAATTATCTGACTGGTCAAACACACACAGTGTTCATTAAAAGAACAATTTCCAGTGGAATTGGAATCAATAACTATTTATGTTGTTATTATTCACTATTATTTAACCAGGAAAAAAATGACTCATTGAGATTAACTCAGTGCTAAAGTCAAACTACAGGGTGTATCAAAAAACCTACACATTTTGAAAAATTACCTCCAGTTCCGCATTTGATAATTTTTGGAATTTTCCTTTATGGACGTCGGTAGGTCGGGGATTGGTGGATATTTGTCCAAATTTACAGACCCAGGTTTTCATGCATGGGTGAGCAGGGGATAATTGCGACATAGCGGTGGGATTTACATCCAGCCAAAGGTCATGGGAGGGGCCAATGGGCATCCATCTGGTTTTCCACAAAACAAGATTATTATCGTTGACAAAAACTAACGAAATGACGAAAACTAGAACTGTAAAAACATTTTCGTTAACTGAAATAAATAAAAACTATAATTAAAGGAAAAAAATGATAACTAACTGAAACCGTATTGTGTGCTTACAAAACTAACTAAAACAGATAAAAATTATGGATGAAATTCCCTTCGTTTTTGTCTTTGTCAATGACAATCAATTGATGCGAAAATGTCACTGAGGACAGGCCAGGTTAACCCTAACCCTAACTGGGCCTGTCCTCAGTGACATTTTCAGGCCCAAACAAGTTGAATTACCTTTAAAAGGCAGGAACAGCTGCCATGGGTAAAGAAATGAAACTGACATGGTGTCAAAAAGTGTTAATGCTGTAACCTGGAAATTTTGTGGAAAACCAGATGGATGCCCATTGGCCCCTCCCATGACCTTTGACTGGATTTAAATCCCACCGCTACTTCACTCAAACCAGTTTTAACTTTGATTGCACAATTATCCCCTGCTCACTCATGCATGAAAACCTGGGTCTGTAAATTTGGACAAATATCCACCAATCCCCGACCTACCGACATCCATAGAAGAGAATTCCAAAAATTATCAAATGTGGAACTGGGGGTAATTTTTAAAAATGTATAGTTTTTTTTATACACCCTGTTGACACATGTATAGAATACCACTAATAATTTTAAAGGTATAATCAGGTCTAATTATATTCAGATTCATCCTTTTCCTGTTGATTTCAAATGACTTTGACTGTATTTACAGACACCTGCTCCTTCTGTTCCTTCTCCTTCTGTAGTTTGTTCCAGGCAGTGGAAGCAGAACAGTTCACAGGTTTAGTTCACACTTCTGTTCTGACTTTTAGAACATGTAGATCAGTGGTTTCTGACCTTTTTTCTACTCGTGACTCCATTTTAACATCACAAATATCTGGCGACCCCAGACATTCAAAACAGAGACTTTTTTCTTTTTTGCTAAAATTCATTTGTCATGTAATCATGTAACAGCTTGCTATACTATACTCAGAGGCAATGAAAACGCAGCACCAGTTTGGATTCAAATATTTTTGTGACTCAAATTTATTTTCTTATTTTGACAATTCAAATATGTTGGATGTGTTGACTTTGATGAATTAAATGTGATTTGGACAATAATAAACAGATGCATTAAACATAACGAGCACAAGCTGAAAATGAAAAATCACAAGGCAAGGCAAGTTTATTTGTATAGCACATTTCAGCAACAAGGCAATTTGACGTGCTTCACACAGGACATTGAAATAAAAAGAAACACATTTAAAACATTATAAAAGAAACATGTAAAAGGTGATTAAAAACAGCAAGTAAGAAAACAACGCATAACCCCCCCCCCCCCCCCCCCCCCCCCCCCAAAAAAAAAACAACACATATTAAAGTAAGAGTTTCAGTGCGGAGTTTCAAAAGAGAATATAAAATTTAAAAAGTCAAAAGCCTTTTAGTCAAAGGTGAGTCTTTAACCTTGACTTAGAAGAACTCAGACTCTCAGCAGACCTGATATTTTCTGGTAGTTTGTTCCAGATATACGGAGCATAGAAACTGAACGCTGGTTCTCCATGTTTAGTTCTGACTTTTGGAACACAGAGCAGACCTGCACCAGATGACCTGAGTGGTCTGGATGGTTCATACTGGACTACTCACAACAAGAATGAACGGAACACACATTTAAAACTGAACTCAAAAGAACAGTCAGTATCGGGTGTGACCCCCACCAACAGCCACACAGGCAGTACAGCGTCTCCTCATGGACCTGACTAAGCATCTTAGGTTGTCTTAGGACAATATGGTGATCCTGATGAGCAGTTGTCACTCTTTGGCATCCTGGACGTGGTCGGTCATTGACAGAACCTGTTTCATGGTGCCACTGTATCAGTCTGGTGATGCTGGACGTACTACACCCAAAACGGTGAGCCACTTGCTGGCACTAACTCCCACCTCTAGCATACCCAGGGCCCTGTTCTGTTGTTCAGTCGACAGACGTGGCATTATGACACTTAAAAATGTTTTTGTGTGGCTTTTATCATGCCTTTATATGGGGAAGACAACCAGTCCTTCATTTCAAACACTGTACTTACACAACTCCTCCTCCCATATGTTGTACTCAGTATGGACTTGATGAGAGTCCAACTCACACTGTTCAGTTACATGATGATCTTTCATGTGTGACGAGGTACACCTTGTGACTCCAATGGTCACTTAAGAACTCAAATTGGACTACTCAGGTCCTGAGCAAAATTAAGCCAAAATTTAGAGTGTTGCGTTTTCATTGCCCCTGAGTGTATGTTGCAAATAAACGTTAATTTTAGAGGACATTTAGTCTATTCTATTCTCTTCTATTCTAGTCTATTTAGTCTGTTTCAGCCGTTTCTGCATCATGTTTGTTGTAGCTATATAATATCATATGGTGTGCCAGGCGGCTGCACGAACCTCCGTTTCCCACAATGCACGTCACGACAAAATTCTAAAGATGCCTGAGTTCCCTCCCAGCTCTGTTTGTAAACAAATAGTTTGTTTCTGGTGGATGGAACTAAGAAACTGTTCACCGTAATGCAAGAGATTCAGGTGAGTAATGACAGACAGACTGACAGATTCATGATACTGAGGATATGACTGAGGATGGACAGATCTGATGAAAAACTGGTGACAAAAGTCTCCTGCAGCTTTAAAGACCTGGAGCTATTTTTATAGTGACTTCCAAATGATTTTCTTCTCTATATTTAACCTTCCCTGTGTGATTCATCTGTTCTTCATTTATTGTAATATTATCCTCTGCATTTTGTATTTTTCAGTGAAAATTCCTACATTTAATTCACTGATCGAGTAGATGTTTATAAAATCTCAGGCTAAATTCAAAGGAACAACAGAAGTGCTCCAAACCTGTAGGGCAGTGGTTTCCAACCTTTTTTGGCTCGTGACGCCATTTTAACATCACAAATTTCTGGTGACCCCAGACATTCAAAATGGAGACTTTTTTTTTTTTTTTTTTTTGCTAAAATTAATTTTTTTGTATCATGTAATAGTTTGCTATACTATGTTGCAAATAAACGTTAATTTTTAGAGGACATTTAGTCTATATAATATATATTATTCTGGACGGAGGCAATAAATCCAGGTGTAGATTACTGCACAAAGGGGGAATTGGATTTTCCTTGGTCAGGATATGTACAGTCAGTCCAGCTGGGATTTACAAGGAGGACAATTAATACTGAACAAACAAGAACTGAAACTATGAATTATGAAAGAGCTGCACCATCTGAAACTGACCACAATGAACATTTGACAGATAAACAGAACCACAGTGCTGCAGTTTCAGCTTCAGTTTGTCTTTTATGGATTGAGATTGTCTCTGTCAACTCAATAGAGATTTTTTATTAGTAAGTTTTTGGGGTTTTTTTCCTTGTTTTTTTTAATCAATCACAAGAAATTTCAGGTGACCCCATTTGACCCCTAATGTGTTATAGACCGATAGAAAGAACCCGATCTTCGATAAAAAGATGACGATCCAATTTTATTAACAGTGTAAACAGTTCAGGAGTTACAGTAATTTAAATGACGGCGGATGCAGAATTGTGTCACTGGAGACACAGTCGTCTTAAAAGGGTTAAATACAGTAAGATATATAGATGTTATAACATGATAAAAGGCCATTCATGGAAATAACAGAATCCAAAATTAAAAAAACAACCTCAGGAAAAGAAATGAATGTGTGTAAAGTTTGAGTTTTAGGATCCATCCGAGTGGACACAAACACAAACACACACTTCCTCTGATTCCACTGGTGTTAAGTGTTGTTTCCTTTTACCGCGATGATGTCAGCCAAGGGGTCAAAGGTCACGCATTCTTCACCTCAGTAGAAACAAACACACAGTGGATTCAACAGAAACACAACTACACACCGACAATACCCAATAAATCTGTTTTCAGTGTTAGTGACTTTAACTACAGGCGTATTTTATCTGTCATCATGTTTCTGTTACGGCTTTTACATCATGTTACGGTTTTGTCTGTATTTTTATTTTACGTCAGGTATTTTATGTTGTTTTTGTCTTTTTTTTTTTTTTTTTTAGATTATTTTTGTTTTGTCTTTTTTTTTGTCTTGTCTGTTTTACTCCATTTTTTTCTTATACATTTCTTATTTTATTTATGGTGTTTTTGTCTCTTTTTTGTTTATTTTTTGTTTCTTTTTATTTTTTTTTTGTCATATGGTTTTAGGAATTTTTATCTCTTTTTTTTATCTCTTTTGGTTTTTAACATCAATGTGTTGCAATTTTTCTTTTGTGTCATATTCTAAATTGTTTTGTCTATTTGTCTTGTTTCTTTTTTTCATCCTTTTTTGTCTTTTTAATTCTTCTACATCTGTTTCAATTTAAGCATTATCATTTTGTCGCATTTTTACTTCGTTTTCATCTTTTATCTCAGTTTATTTTATTTTTCTGTTACATCTATGTCATGTGTTTGACATTTTACTTTTCCTGTCATTTAGCTCAAAATCAGTCTTAATGTTGGGAATAATCTAATAGTAATGAAATATTATCATATCATCTAATGAATAATAATAATTTTTTTAAAAAAGGATAATAATATAATTTAATAAAATGGGAATAATCCAAAAGAATAATCAATAATTCCATTTAAATGCATTAAAACTAAACTGATTTGTGATGATTTGATGAGTATGAAGTACAGATATTTATGTGAAAATGTAAAAAGTACTGAGATACAGATGGTGAAAATTCTACTTAACTTCAGAAACTACATCACAAACTTAACGATCATGTTTGACTGAATGATAGTGAATGACAGTGTTAAAAGCCTCCATCTTTTATGCGACTTCTCCACCATCAGATCCTCCTCAAAGCTGTTTTCTGTGTTCAAACCCGCAGCTTCTCTCTCCATGTGATGACGTTCGTTGGTTCTTAAATTCGCGGTTTCACTCGGCGCTGATTGTACAAGTGTCTGATTATCGTCCATTCACACCATGAACGTCTGCAGCTGCTCTCCAACACTGATGTGGAAGTGAAGACACATCAGTAAGAGGAGGATGTTCTCCTCTAATTATGATGTAAATGACAGGAGAAGGAGGTTTAATTATGTAGAGGATGTCTCTGATAAACAGACCATTAAACCGTATAAGCAGCAGAAATCAGTCTGAGCCTCAGAATATATGAACGCACGTCAGTGGAGGACCAGGGGGCGGAGCCAATAATAATAATGATAATAATAAGAGCCTAGTCATGTGCTGCTGTGTCCTTGGGCAAGACACTTCACCCACCTTCCCTCCAGTGTCACTCACACTGGTGTATAGTTGGATTGAAGAGTAAATATTATATAAAGAAGCGGCTACTGACACAGTACTGTGGCACCAAATATGGGTTTGTCTGTGACCACAGAGCCAATCAGAGCCCTCGTTATATCATGTCTAGTAGAGCTGAACGATATTGGAAAAAACTGACATTGTGATTTTTTTTTAACCCCGCAATAGGGATGTAACGATATGAAAATTTCATATCACGGTTATTGTGACCAAAATTATCACAGCTGGAAACATTTTTGTGTAAATTTACTTTTTTTTTTTTACACTAAAACAAAGAGAAAAATTTGTAGTTTTCATTATTTATAGGTTATTATGATAGTATTCTACTGGTCTGACCCACTTTAGATTGAATTGACCTAAAATAATTCTAACATCCTTGATTGTTAATATCTTCAGTGTAATTTCTGCATTTCACAAATTCATTCCAGGGGCCAGATTGGACCCTTTGGTGGGCCGGTTTTGGCCCCCGGGCCGCATGTTTGACACCTGTGCTCTAAAACATAGAGAAAATTTTGGAATTGACATCATTTATATATTATTTTACTGGTCCGGCCCACTTCAGATCAAATTTAGCTGAATGTGGCCCCTGAACTACTACGAGTTTGACAGCCCTGGTTTAAGACAAATAGTCAAGCAGCGCAGACGTAAAGCAGAAACAGTGACATTTATTGTCAGATCTCCAATCGCTCTGTAATTGGAATGGCTGTGTATTTGTGAACTTTCCTCTCAGTCTCTGCTGGATTTACTCCATCAGCTCTGTAACACATTTCCCTCAAATCACCACAATGTCACTCGATTTGATTTCAATACATTTATTTACACGTCATTTATACATTTTGTATATTTTTCAAAACGGTGATACATTTCGTTGAATTCCGTATCATGATAATAAAGACGTATTTCTTGCTATTCTGCCTCTCACTCATGTTCTAACTAGGGATGTAACGATTTGAAAATTTCCTACCATGGTTATTATGACCCAAATTATTACGATTATCATTTTTATCGCGGTATTATTGAAATTGTGCTCAAAATGTTCAAAAAGTACTATACACACACTGAAATAATTTAACCAAGTTGTATTAAAAAAAAACCAAATAAAATAATTAACACAATGTACCTTCTGTTGCAGAAACATTCAAATATTAACCCTTAGTGGTCTGAGCCTATTTTGTCCGTTTTTCAGTCCTTTTGGTTTTGCCTTTATATACTATATAAACAAATGTTTATTATACCCATGTTTGGGATCTGTTTTCAGCACAACTTCATCTGTCTCATCTGTCTATTATTTTTTCATTTTAACCTACTATAAAAACACAAAAGGACAGGAAACACACACAACAAAAATCCAATTTGAAAAATGTATATAATTTATTGCATAAATAACACACAGATGCTTAACAAACCTTTTCAAAGACTTTAAAAGTGAATATTGGTTCTAAATATTAGGTATATAAAATTAAAATTGTAATAAATTAAAACTATACTCAAATATTTGACATAAAAGCAGATCTGTACATAGGGTTTTTTCCGCTAAAAGTGCGGTAATCAAACACGGTTATGATAATTAGAATTTAAATGGTAATACTAACTGTCTTCAATTTTACCGCGGTTTATCATTAATCCAGTAATCGTTACATCCCTACCCTGCGACCTATATTGCGATATGAAAACCTCCTCAGGAGGATATAATAGCTGTGTGGTGCTGTTCCGTCCTGGCCTTGGGGTTTACCCAGACATACATAATGTGCTCTTTTTTTTCCCCTCCCAACTCCCAAGCACACACGTCAGTCCAGAACTAAAATCCAAAATGTTTATTCTTAAATAACTTAAAGAGGGTTAGGGAGGGCTCGGCTAAAACAACAAACAAAAAGTCTTCTTCAAAGTTCAAACGAAATTCCCTGATCAAAAATAGGGCTGTGCATTGGCAAGAATCTGGCGATATGATACAAATCACAATACTAGGATGACGATACAGTATATCATGATATATCATGATACTGTTAAAAAGGCAATTTTTTGTTTTTTCTTTTTTGTAAGTTGATTATTTCCTGGGAGAATTGAATTACAGCAGAAATCTGCACAGATACTAAACACATTTCTATTTGATCACAACAGGATCTAATACTATATCACAAAATGTTCCTGTGTTCAAACTGAAATTCTGTTTTACAGACATTACAGTTTCAGATCCTGTTCAAATGTTCATATTCTATTAGTTCAGAACTAATATCAGAACAGTATTTTTGTGTGATCCCAACAAAGAAACTCACATTATTTAATAAAAGAGTGTTAACTGATAATAAATCAAATATAAACAAAAAAGAAAAACAAAAATCAACTTCCACAATATCTGCATTTGAATAAATACCTAAAAATATCAATACAGTACTTTTTAATATCAATACAGTATTGTGAAATAAAATATCACAATATATTGCAGAACCAATATTTTTTTACACTCCTACACAGTACTGTGGCACCAAATATGGGTTTGTCTGTGACCACAGAGCCAGTCAGCACCCTCGTTATATCATGTCTAGTAGAGCTGCACAATATTGGAAAAAACTGACATTGTTATTTTTTTTAACCCTGCAATACAGTATTTTGCGATATGAAAAACTGCTCAGGAGGATATAATAGCTGTGTGGTGCTGTTCCGTCCCGGCCTAGGGGTTTACCCAGACGTACATAATGTGCTTTTTTTTTCCCCTCCCAACTCCCAAGCACACACGTCAGTCCAGAACTAAAATCCAAAATGTTTATTCTTAAATAACTTAAAGAGGGTTAGGGAGGGCTCGGCTAAAACAACAAACAAAAAGTCTTCTTCAGAGTTCAAACGAAATTCCCTGATCAAAAACAAATGCAAGAAATAAAATACATGAAAGTAACCTAAACTCCCTCAATGAAAAACAGGAGAAAAGGTGAAAACTAAAGAGCCGCCCACTGTCTGAGTGGGTTTGTCCCTGATGTGAGGACAACAGGTCAAACAGATGGTGACCGATGATCAGAAATAAATGCAGCACAATCTGAAGAATGTGACGGCGCTGAAGCATCTGGATCTGAAGAAAAACCCAGAAACACTGAAAGAGAACTGAAAAACCCAACCGAGAAATGAGTGACGTTACAGTAGCAAAAGAAATGTGGAATTCTAACCATTAGAGCAGGGCTGTCAAAGTCATTTTAGTTCAGTTCCACATTCACCCCAGGATGAAGCCAGGTGGGCCGGACCAGTAAAAGAATAAGAGTGAAAAAAAAGAAAAATGACATCAGGATAATGTTTACATCTGCAAAGTTTCCTTCAAAATCTGAATAACACGAACATCTTGAAATGTCTTAAGAAAAACAAGTGTGATTTTAACAATATTCTGCCTCAGTTTATCATTTACACACGTGCATTACAACTGACATTACAATTACAAAGACACAAAACATTGAAAAACAGGCAGAATATTGGTAAAATTCCACACACTTCTCTTAAGATATTTCAGGTTGTTCATATTTGTTCAGGTTATTCACATTTTTTGTAAAAGGATACTTTGTTAATGTAAACATTTTCATGCAGTTTTACTTTTTTACACTAAAACAAAGATGAACTCTGCAGTTGTCATTATTTATAGGTTATTATGATTATATTTTACTGGTTCTGACCCAATTGAGATGTCATTTGAACCTGAATGAAAAGGATTTTTACATCCTTGATTGTTAATATCTTCAATGTAATTTTTCTATTTCACAAATTCATCCCAGGGGCCAGACTGGACCCTCTAGCAGGCCGGATTTGGCCCCTGGGCCGCATGTTTGGCACCTGTGCTTTAGAGCAGTGGTCCCCAACCCCTGGTCCCCGGACCGGTACCAGTCGGTGGATCATTTGGTACCGGGCTGCAAAGAAAAAAAATTATGGTTAATATTAAAGCCATTTTTTCCATTAGTCTTGCAGAGATTTTATTTTGAAAAACGACCGTTTCCACCCTCGCCTCACAACCGCTAGACTCTGGTGCGCCGCTTCATGAATCAGTAGAAACACAAGCTAAAGAAATGAGCCAAAAACAAAATTCACTGGAGAACTATTTCAGGAAGAAACAAGGAAACGATGAGGCTGCAGAAGGGTCACAGACTGCCTGCAAACACAAAGATGCATTTAGAAGGAAATATCAGGATTCCTGCCGAAGTTCCAGGTTCATCCCAACAGGTGACACACAAGCGTCTCCAAACTGCTCCTGCACATCCATCCATGTCTGGGACAACTGCAAACCTCTGTGCATTCTGGATTCAAGTCCAAGCAGAATATGCAGATATCAGCACAAAAGCCCTGAAAGTCCTTCTTCTGTTTCCAACCTCATATCTTTGTGTGGCTGGGTTTTCTGCGATGACAGTTACATTACTTAAGTAGTACCGTACTTTCCAGACTATAAGCCGCTACTTTTTTCTCGTTTTGAACCCTGCGGCTTATACGGCAATGCAGCTGGAGTATAGATTTATACGGGCTAACGGCCACCAGGGGGCGCTCTAGCAGGAAGCGCAAAAGTGAGACAGACAGGTGGAAGAGGTGATGAAGAGGAGAAGTTTTAAGCTGAACTTTTAACAATCATTTTGCGTGTCATGCACAAACCGTCATCATGGAAAACACACAAAGAAACGCATATGATGCAGCTTTGAAGTTTAAAGGAATCGATGTGTCTGTAAAGAAGGAAATAGAGCTGCAGCACGGAAGCGCCATTGAGCAACAACGGAGGAGAGACGTAGAAGGAGTGTGACGGAGCCTTTGAGGATGTTCAACTCCGACACTGAAGAAGACGACTGCAGCGGTTTAATGAGCAGAAAATGAAGATACAGATCAATGACCTCTGGGTTTTTGAACCAGCCTGTTCCTGCCGTTTTACTGCCGTGTTACAGACACTGTTTGGAAAAAAGCAGTTAAGGTATGGACATAAATATTTAAATAATCGGTCTGTTTACTGTCTTTCTGAGTAAATATCTCATGTCACAACGTGGACACCTGCGGCTTATAGTCAGGTGCGACTTACAGGGTGGGGAAGCAAAATTTACAATGAACATTTAGTTGTTTTTTCTCAGCAGGCACTACGTCAATTGTTTTGAAACCAAACATATACTGATGTCATAATCATACCTAACACTATTATCCATACCTTTTCAGAAACTTTTGCCCATATGAGTAATCAGGAAAGCAAACGTCAAAGAGTGTGTGATTTGCTGAATGCACTCGTCACACCAAAGGAGATTTCAGAAATAGTTGGAGTGTCCATAAAGACTGTTTATAATGGAAAGAAGAGAATGACTATGAGCAAAACTATTACCAGAAAGTCTGGAAGATACTATTAAAGAAGAATGGGAGAAGTTGTCTCCTGAATATTTGAGGAACACTTGCGCAAGTTTCAGGAAGCATGTGAAGGCAGTTATTGAGAAAGAAGGAGGACACATAGAATAAGAACATTTTCTATTATGTCAATTTTCTTGTGGCAAATAAATCAGCCCCATCAGCCCCAGATGGGACCGACTAGTTACATGGACACAAGTCCAAGGTTCCACTGGTTCTGAATTAGGGTGAGTTGATCTTCTACTGTAGAATCAGTGGAATTACCTGATATACAGTTGAAGTGTTTCAGATCACACGCTCTGAACTGACAAAGTGTTTTGTTATTGGAACCCCCGCACTTCTACCTGGTCTGCGGAAAATTTTCATGCATGAAATCAGTCCGTAGTACAAAAAAGGCTGGGGACCGCTGCTTTAGAGGGTAAAGTGATCCAAGGCAAGAACAACCACAAAAAATATCCACTGGGTTGTGATCATATAAAACCTGACTTTTTTACATAATAGAAGTTGAACAAGTCGATGAAAATACTGCATTTATGTTTGAAATCTTATAAATATTGAATAAATGTTGCATTATTATTGTAAGAACAGAGGATTATTCTACCATTTCTTGCACATAATTGACATTATACAGGGATTTTTTTTTATTCTGATCTTGTGTTTGTGTATTTAAAATATGTAAAATGCACAGTAGAATTTGTCAGTTCGCTATCAAATAACACATTTTATGCCCATTTTATAAGAACGAGTCTTTAAACTGAATGATTCTTCAATATATCATCAACTCCAGTTTATAGAGCCTTGATTCTCTAATAGTAGACATTTATTCAGCTGATTTATTCCTGTAGTTTCCTGTTTTTATTCCAGTGTATTATGTCAGAGCAGATCCTTTCTGTTTCCTAAACTCTTCCTCTATGTTTTAAACTGTTGTCTTGACAAATTTAGGAAACATTTCACCAACAGCGTCGTCTTTTACTCTCCGCTCTGCCGCTCCAGTGAAAAGGTTTCACAAATGTTTATTCAGTTTGAGCAACTGAAGCAACAACTGAAGACACGGTGAACTTTCATCTGTAAACCAATGTGGTCAGAAGATAAGACGGTGCCAAACACTGACAGAAAAGTGTTTACCGAAATCTGTCTGAACTTCTGGATTCAGAATGAGTCAGGGGCTGAACTTCTGACTCTTTTCTTGAGTAAAACTGTCATAAAAACGTCATAAAAACTCACTGGGTCCGAAACATGGACAGAAGTATGTGGACGCTTCATGGTCTGGAGGATATTCACAATTATTTCACATCTGCCGAAAAAACCTCATAAATCATCTGTTTAAAAAAAAAATAATAATAATAATAATAATAAGTGTTCAGAGAACGTAAACCTCCGCCAAGCACCCCAAACGGTGTGCATGTGTGGATCGACTATTTCTTTTTAAATTCAACAGTTTCCAGGTTGTTCCATACAGCAGAAAAAATTGAAACTTGGTACCAGTCATGAGTATGTCCAATTAGATTCAATTCTAATCAATATTTGTTGAGTTCTAATTTTAAACGTGTGTTAAATGGGATTTTCAATGTTAAATGTAAATGTCCACAGAGTCCACATTCCACAGTGGATGTGGACAATTTTGTGCCAGATACAAGATATTGTTCTAAGCTACAGGTGGATCCAATTGGAGGCTAATCGGAGTCGTTTTGAATTTTTTATGAATTTTTGAAAATTGCTCAATGATGACAGATAGGACAATTGTAGATGTTGTGACCTTGCTGTGACCTTGAACTTTGACCTACTTGGCCCAAAATTTAATGGGTTGGTCCCAGGGCCTAGGCCTATCTGTGGGGAAGATTTGGGAAAGATGGTTGGAATAGTTTTCCCGTAAAGTTGCTAACAAACAAACAAATAAACACACAAAGCAAAGTGATCACAGAACCTCCAGACGGAGGTAAAAATGGATTAGATTTCTATCGCACTTTTCAAGGCACCCAGAGCCCTTTACATTATTGACCCACACAAAATTATAATTTCTGCTTCATCAAACCTGCACATACCCTGATTGTGTACTTTTTGTGTATTTTAGCGTACTTTTGTGTAGTTTTTGTATATTTTTTTTTATATTAATAGCGTATTATTTAGTGTGTTTTTTGTGCATGTTGGTGTGTATTAAATTTAAGGCCTTTTGGTTTGTTATTTATGTGAATGGAAGGTCTGAGATTTGACCAAAGACAATGAGAAAAATGTAAAAAAAAACAAAATCCCTAATTTGGCTTCATCTAACCTGTAGATACACTGTGTATTTAGTGTGTGTTTTGTGTATTTTAGTGTACCTTTGCATAGTTTATGTACATGTTTTTGTATTTAAGTGTGTTGTTTAGTGTATTTTGTGTGCATGTTGGTATATAATTACTGAAGTGTATTGCATTCACATGAAAAAATGAAAATTGTCTCTGTTTTTCTGAATTAATGAGATAATTATCTCATAAAAACAGCCAAGGTTTTATTTTTTCCTAAACTGTTTCTCATAATTATGAGATAATTATTTCAGTAATTCAGAAAAACAGAGTCTATTTTTATTTTTTCATCGTCTGTGTGATCATAGTGTGTTTGTACAGAGGCATTTTGCATTTACATGGAAAAATAAAAATCTTCTCTGTTTTTCTGAATTAACGAGATAATTGTCGTAAAAACAGAACTGATTTTTTTTTTTTATTTGTTCATAAAACCGTTTATCGTAATTATGAGATAATTATCTCGTTAATTCAGCAACAAAATAATCTATCCTCTTCCAAGTATGAGCGCTTTTGTTTGCAGTGAATGTAGGAAATTCAGTTTTCATATTCAAAAGTGTTCCACCTCACAGAACAAAGACACTATGATCACACAGACGATGAAAAAATAAAAAAAGACTCTGTTTTGCTAAATTAATGAGATAATTATCTCATAATTACGAGAAACGGTTTTATGAAAAAATTAAAAAAAAATCAGCTTTGTTTTTATGAGATAATTATCTTGTTAATTGAGAAAAATAGAGCCCATTTTTATTTTTTCATCTGAATACAATATGCTTCCATATATAATAACTGAAAGCCCTTTTTATTATTTATTCATTTATTTATTTATTTATTTGAATGGAAGGTCTGAAATGTGACCAAAGACGACAAGAAAAATGTCATAAAAAATGACAAATTTAGCTTCATCAAACCTGCAGATACACTGTTTCTGTATTTGACATATTTTTGTGTATTTTAGTATATTTTTGTGTATTTTAGGGTGTTTAAACATAGTATTTGTATGTCTCCAATGTAAATATCACTTGTTTGTTTTTTTTTATTCGTGTATTTAGCATATTTTAGAATTTTTTTTGTATATTCAATCATATTTTAGTGTATTTTAGTATATTTCAACATTATATTTGTACACCACCAACATAAATATCACTTGTTTGTTTATTTGTTTGTGTATTTGGCATATTTTAGAGTATTTTTGTGTTTTTAGCATATTTTTCTGTATTTTATTATATTTCAACATCTTATTTGTATGCCTCCAACCTAAATATTGCTGGTTTGTCATTAGACTTTTTAAGTGTAAGACATTTTAAGACTTAAAATGACCAGACTTTGAGGAAAATTCGAAAGGTTATAAATGGAACACTGGCTTGTAAATTACTGTGTTCAATGTAAAAATCCTTTTATTTATTTCTTATTTTTTCATTTTATATTATTCCACAGTATTTATTATATTTCAGATTTTTAGGGGGTGTTTACCTCCTCTTCAGATGTGTAAATAACACTAACATTACATTAAGTCTGTCCTCCGTCCTCTTTGTCCGTCAGAGATCGTGCAGAAGGTTCGAAACGGTCAGAAGCCGTACTTCCGGCCGACCACGGACAACAGATGCCACTCGGAGGAGCTGACCATCCTGATGGAGTGCTGTTGGGCCGAGGACCCGGCGGAGAGGCCCGACTTCGGACACATCAAGATATACATGGCAAAGCTCAACAAGTAAGACCCACAAACACCACACATTTACCGGTCGAACTCCAAGAAGACGTGACTAGATTTTGGAGGCTAGAGGTCAAAGGTCACTGGGGATGGGAAGCCTCTAAAGCAGGGGTGTCAAACTCATTATAGTTCAGGGGCCGCATCCTCCCTATATGATCTGAAGTGGGCCGGACCAGTGAGTTAACCCTTTCATGCACGAATTATGAGAACCTTAGTCAAGACTTTTTTCCGGAGTGTTTTTATTCCTCTTTAGGCATGTAAAAACAATGCAATTGCAATTTTAATATTTTATTTATGAACCTATTGTTCATGGCGTTACAAAATGTCCACCATACTTTTAACTTCTGAAGCAAAGAAATGTGTATTTAACAACATCAGAAGATGAATACTGTGGGAAGAAGATGCAATAAACATTTTTAAGGTTCCCAACCTGATGTTTTCTCACATTTTAACATATTCTAATACTAGTTGTTACTCACTTAATGGAGATATTATGCAAAAAAAAACAACTGTTAATTACACTCTAAGAACAATTAGCAATTGATTTGCACTAAAACGTGTTACTGCAGATCAATCAATTTAACAAGAACAGTAAAGTTTCACTGATGGTATGAACTGCAGTTGAAATACAGCCAGTGATGCATGGCGTCAATTTAGTGGACAGGATTAATTGCAAATTTCTTCCAATATAAAATAAATATCTGGAATTTTTAACACTGATATTAATCCTTAGATGTTACTTGATGCAAGCATATTTCTTATACCTTCAGGGGTGTCCTGATATAGAGGGATTTACAAGATATTCCAGGGATGTTTAGCATTTCTGACTTCCTGTCAGCCATCTTGGTTATGAGTAAAAAAAACAAAAGCACTTCCTATGACTGGCCAATAGGTGACAGTGTATGGGATCATGTACAAGCATCCCACTGTGTTGGCAACTAAAACGTCAACACCCATAAATACACAGGAAAACAGCTTTTGAATAGCTTTCCACTCTAATGACCAGTATGCATGAAAGGGTTAATAACATAATAATATATATAAATAATGCCAACTCCAAACATTTCAATGTGTTTTATAGTAAAAAAGTAAAATTACATTATGGAAACATTTACATCCATAAATTGTCCTTTTAAAAATGTGAATAACATGACCAGCCATGAAAAAACTGAAATTTATTAAGAAAAATAAGTGCAATTTTAACTCTATTTTGCCTCCTCTTATCATTTGTAAATGTGCATTACAACGTACAAATCACAATGGATCTGCAAATTTACAAAATATTTTAGTAACTGGCAGAATATTAGTAAAATTGCACTTACTTCTCTTAGCACATTTCTAGTTTTTCATATTTTTTGTGAAAGGCTAGTTTGTAAATTTACACATTTTCATGGAATTTCACTGTTTTAAACTAAAACAAAGGAAAAATTAGGAATTGTCATTATTTGTAGGTTTGTCTGGTAGTATTTTACTGATCTGACCCACTTGAGACTAAAGTAGGGCTTTTTATGGCCCCTAAAGTAAAACGATTGACTGTTAATATCTTCAGTGAAATTTTTACATTTCACAAATTCATTCCAGGGGCTGGATTGGACCCTTTGGTGGGCCAGTTTTGGCCCCCAGGCCGTATGTTTGACACCTGTGCTCTAAGGTCTGGTTGTATTTGACTGTAAAGACGACACTAGGACCATTTACAACAGTTACAACACAGAGTTAAATACCAACATATGCAAACATTTCACCACAGCATCCAATTAAACTGCGCCAATGGAGCGTCTCTGATTGGCTGCTGAACAAAGGAGGCGGGGCTAACAGTGATGCCACATCCTCTGTCATAGGCGCTAACATTAAACTTGTCTGGGTTCTATTGATGCCATTAATATTAGCGTCATTTCACTGAGTCGACCTGCTTTACTATTGTTTATGAATAATCTCCATGACGACCACCTCTTGCCAGTGGAAAAAATTTTTAATCGAAAAACGAGTTTATGTGAAATTGTCGTTTTTCCATTAGGTTGATTTTTATGCACAAGTTATATTCACGCCATTTGAAGAACAATGGAAAAGAAATTGGCGTCACATCATGTCACAGTATCTTTGATTAAACACAAATTTAAACAAATTTATAGGAAAACTTTTAATATAACAGAATAGATGTCATGATAACCCCCCCCCCCATCTGATCAGCCACCAAAGAACGGAGAAGGTTATGTTTTCATCAGGGTTTGTTTGTTTGTCTGTTAGCAAGATAGCTCAAAAACTTATGGACAGATTTGGATGACATTTTCAGGAAATGTTGATACTGACACAGGAACAAATGATTAAATTTTGGTGATTGGGGGATGGGGGGGGGGGATTTAGATAAAATTTTCAGGAAATGTTGATACTAGCACAAGGAACAAATGATAAAATTTTGTTGATGATGGGGGGGGGGGGGGGGTTGATGACATTTTCAGGAAATGTTGATGCTGGCACAAGGAATACATGATTAAATTTTGTTGGTAATGAGGGGAGGGGTCTTATCTGCCTCGGCGGAGGTCCGAGTGCTTTTCTAGTTAGTGTATATTTTGTCTGTTTTTTTCCCTGTTGGGTTCAGCCTGTCCTTTCAGTGACTCTTCTTTGTCTTTTGTGGTGTAGTTGTGCAGAAGCTGCAGCAGACAGTTCAGTCTGCTGTATGGGTTTCTAACACTGGGCCTGTCTGTACTACAGTTGGATGTTTTTGCAGGCTGGTTGGCACAGTCGTCCAACCCGGAGGTGGTTCATTCTAGTTTACACTTCCATCCTTGACGTCTCTTTGAAACTCTAATAATGAATTGGACAAATTGAAATCCACAGAGTCTGTTCGGCGTGCGTGCTGCCAAATTCAACAAGTACTCAATGTGTTGAAAATAGGATTTTCTGAGTAAGTTGATAAGTTTAAGATATTCCAAAGGGGAAACAGGAAAGGAATCATGTTCTGGAAATCACCAAGACAATTTTAGATAAAAGGCTGTTTGTAATTCCTGACAGGAAGTGCTCTTTGCTGCCTTTCCATCACTGTATGTGTGTGTGTGTGTGTGTGTGTGTGTGTGTGTGTAAGAGTGTGTGTGTCCATGTTTCGGGTATTGTTTTCAATGATCCCATGAATCATTCATATGCATATTTTGGTTTGGAGTTTTTTTGTGGACGCAGGAAGGGAGGCGCGAATGTTTCCCCCCCCCGAGCAGAGCAGCTCTGTCAGAAACAGTAACTGTATGAAAGCATCCCTGCTGATACGTGGTGACACCGAAACACACACACACACACACACACACACATAAAACACATACACATAAAACACATACACACACACATACACAAAAAGCATTAAACATACTCACACACACAAGGATACACAGCTCATCCATGGGTTTGGATGTGAACTGGTGTCCTGTTTCCAGATGTGATATTGTGAATAAAAACAGGACACAGACCTCACACACACACACACACACACACACACACACACACACACATATTCCACTTTAACCCTTTGAAGACAGTCGTGTCTCCGGTGCCTCCACTGTCGTTCAAATTACTGTAACCCTTATTGACAAAGTCCAAATGCCATCTGAAAGCTGAGGTTCAGAGCTTTGTATTTATATAGAACACATTAGGGTGGAGGTCTGCATCGACTGAGGGGGTGGCATGGAAGTGGGCGGAGCATAGAGCAGCAGAGTGCAGTCAGTGAGAGCGACATGGAAGGTTTTAGCGGTGTTTTAGTGGTGACTTGTCATAAATAATTGTATGTAATAGTGATAGTGCTGTTTTGGAGTGCCCTTAGATGTTCGACAGGCTCAGTCTGTGCCTGGATTTAAATCACATCTAAAAACACACTTTTTCTCATTGGCTTTTAATCAATGACTGAGATGTTTCTTTTTTTTTTTTTTTTTTTTTTTTCTTATGTTTTTATCAGATTTTATTCGTCTTTGTTTTTTTGATGGTTGTATTTTGTTGTTCGTAGCCCGGTTTGCACCCTGTGTTATCACTGTATTTACTTCTTTACTTCCTTGTTTTATGATTCGTGTACAGCACTTTGGCCAGCTGTAAAGTTCTTAAAGTGCTTTATAGATAAAGTTGATATGGTATGTTATGGTAATGATAGGCCTGTAACAGTACACATACCGAACCAAACCGTTTCGGTACACACCTGTTCAGTTCGGCACATAGCTGTACTGAAACGGCACAGCATGTGGAAGAAAAAGAAAAAAGGAACGAAAGACGTTTTTTAATGCAGAACTTTAAAAGCCGAGCAAGTTCCACACAGCATATTGAAGGAGCGCACATTGACCCGAACTATGAAATATCAGCTGATATAAGGTTAAAAAACAATAAATATGATGTGAACCTGGAAGGAAGAGAGCGAAGACCCTCCACCATCAGTCCAGTCCAGTTTGGGATCACTATGGGTTCAGTGAAAAGACAACAATGAGGAAAGAGACGCTGATAAGATGGAGGTTATTTGGCCCCTAGGAAACTACGGTAGTTCTGAAACACTTACACCTGCTCTCTCTCTCTCTCTCTCTCCTCTCCTCCTCTCTCTCTCTCTCTCTCTCTCTCTCTCTCTCTCTCTCTCCTCTCTCTCCTCTCTCTCACACACACACACACATGCTGTATAACAGAGGATACGCAGCGTTAGTTATGTTAGTGATGGACCACCACCCCCCCCCCCCCCCCCCCCCCGGGGTTTTTGACAAATTGTACCCTGCACAGACACACAAACACACACAGTGGCCTGAACAGTTTGTTCTCTGTCCTAAAATAAATCATTTGGTTAATTTTCTCGTCAAAGTTTCTCTTCAGTTTGTTTAAACAGAATACCAGTTTGTCCTCTTGTTAATGTTGCACTTCAGTGGAATTGTTTTGTTCTTTTCTGCAGAACGTGAACTGACAGAACTGTGATTTGGTTTTTGTTCGTCGTTCAAAACTACCTGTCAGGGAAAAGTGCAATAGTAGTGTTTACAATACATTTAGTAATATTAATGATTTATTTTATTTTCTATTTGATTTATAGCAGCAGAATTATATTATTCCTGTTTCTCTATATTCCATTGTCTCCAAAAATTTGGGGAAAAAATGTTCAAAAATTCATAAATGCATTAAAGACATTTTGAGGGGTTTTCTTTCTTCCCGTACCGAACCGAGAAAAACCGAACCGCGGCTTTGAAAACTGAAAACGTACTGAACCGAAATCTTTGTGTACCGTTACAGGCCTAGTAAATGCCTCCCAGTGACTGGTGCTGGTGTAAAAACAGGTGTTTGGAGGTAATGTGTAAAGGCCTGTGTGTGTTTGTGCTGTCGCTGGGACCTCTCCTGTGTTGGCTGTGTGATGCTGCTGCTGCTGCTGCTGATGTATGGTTTTCCATTTGGACGGCAGAGCTCAGTGTGATTGATAACCTCTGGAGCACTCAAGGATGCTCTGACAGCTGTAGACAAGCCCCTCCCCTTGGACATGACCCCCCCCCCCCCCCCCCCCAGCCCGGCCTGTCCTGCGTGTTAATGCACTGTTTGCCAGTTATTTTCATTAGGTAAATGTATGTTGTTGACATGACGTGATGGATGGGCTGTTATTTCTGGTGTGAGTCGGAGCTTTGGGCTTGAAGGGCGCAGTAACAAGAAGGGTGTTGAACGGTCAACGGGTGGGTTGAACCCGCACACGGAGCCCACACTGGCCTCGCCACGAATACCTGACCTCTCACCGAGCTAATCAAGTGTCTGACTGTTTACCCTCACTAAATATTCCCCCAGGCCAGGCAGTGAACCCTGTGTGTGCATGCAAATACACTATGTGGACAAAAGTATGTGGACATGTTGAGTTCAGGGGTTTGTTTTCTAACAGGGGTCTGGCATACAAAACAATACAGACTAATGTCACAGTATAGTTTTATATTATGGGATAGATATCAGTGCATTGGTTAGTTTGGGTTAAATTGTTATCGTTGCTTCCAAAATGCCTCAGAGATGGATTGGACTGAATTTCTCTCAAAATTGGATTTTGTTTTTGTTTTGTTTTTATCCATGACTATAAATTACCTTACCATACCTCACCATACCTTTTCTTTTCTTTTTTTTTTTTTTTTAACCTTTCCTTACCTTGACATACCTTACCTTAGCTTACCTCAGTTTATCTTTTTACCTTACTTACCATACCTTACCTGATCTTATCTTTTTACCTCACCTTACCCCACCTTATTTTTTTTTTACCTTACCTTACCTTAACATACCTTACCTTAGCTTACCTTACCTTATCTTTTTTACCTTACCTTACGTTACATTACTTTACCTTACCTTACCATAGCTTACCTTATCTTTTTACCTTACCTTACCTTACATTACCATACCTTACCTTATCTTATCTTTTTACCTTACCCTACCCTACCTTACCTTATCTTTTTACCTTACCTTATCATATCTTATCTTTTTACCTTACTTTACACTACCGTACCTTACCTTACCTTACTTTACCTATCTTTTTACCTTACCTTACCATACCATACCTTACCTTACTATACCATATCTTACCTTATCTTATTTTATCTTTTTACCTTAATTACCTTACCTTACCATATCCTACCTTACCTTATCTTTTTACCATACCTTGCCTTACCTTACCTTACCTTACCTTACCTTACCTTACCTTACCTTACCTTACCTTACTTTACCTATCTTTTTAGCTTACTTTACCCGACCCTACCTTACCTTATCTTTTTACCATACCTTACCTTACCTTACCTTACCTTACCTTACCTTATCTCATAAATCACTATTAGGTGGATGCTGGATTGGCTGTGATCCCAGATTAAACCACTTTTGGTGGGTACTAACCTGTTTACTTTGGGACTGAAGCCCTCTGGAGGTTTGGACCCACTGGTTTAACACCGCAGGTTCTTGTCAGAGTCATTGCGCTGTGGGTAACACTGCACATACACCGATCCTTCAAGTTTCCTTCTATTGTATGTTTTATTGTTGTCAAACTTAAACGCTGTACCTGACAAATGTCCCCTCGGGGACGCTAACGTTCATTTGGTTACTTTTACTTCCGCTTGTAAAAAATCTGTGGATAAACAGAGTTCATTTGTAGAGTTGAACCGTTGGACACCAGATGTTTCCTGCTTTTAGAAAAGTCACTTTTCAGTCTCTGAGCAGCAACGACTTCAAGGAATCAGTCAGAAGGAAGAAGAAAGGGAGATGAACATGAATGTGTGTTTATGTCGCTGTTATACTGGTGTTTATTCTCACACATTTACATTAATATTCCAATATCAACATTTATATAAACTCTATCTGAGTTCAGTTAGGAGATTATTCTGAATGTAGAGGATTACCTGATTGAAATGTACAATATGAAGATATTGTTCAGGTTTAAATCATAAACAGAGTAAACACAATTAACGGAGTAAACAGTGTAAATGAAGTAAACAGTGTAAATGAAGAAAACTGTGTAAATGGAGTAAACCGAATAAATGAAGTAAACAGAGTAAACAGTATAAACAGAGTAAACAGTGTAAATGGAGTAAACAGAGTAAATGAAGTCAACAGAGTAAACAGTTTAAACAGTGTGAATGAAACAGAGTAAGGAGTGTAAATAGAGTAAACAGTGTAAACGAAGTAAACAGTAAACTATAAACAGTGTAAACAGTTAAATTGTATGGACAGAGTAAACTGTAAACAGAGTAAACTATAAGCAGTGTAAACTGTAAACAGTGTAAACAGAGTAAACCATTTAAACAGAGTAAATGAGTAAACAGTGTAACGGAGTAAACAAAGTAAACATGGTAAACAGTATAAATAGTGTAAATGAAACAAACAGAGTAAACAGTGTAAAAGGAGTAAACAGTGTAAACAAAGTGAACAGAGTAAACTATAAACAGTGTAAACAGTTAAATTGTGTAAACAGGGTAAACTGCAAACAGAATAAACTATAAACAGTGTGAACAGTAAACCATGTAAACAGAGTAAACAGCCTAAACAGAGTAAATTGGGTAAACAGAGTAAAATATAAACAGTGTAAACTGTAACAGTCTAAACAGTAAACCGTGTAAACAGAGTAAACAGCCTAAACAGGTAAATTGTGTAAACAGAGTAAACTGTAAACAGAGTAAACTGTGAACAGAGTAAACAGTGTGTACAGAGTAAACAGTAGAAACAGTGTAAACAGTAGAAACAGTGTAAACAGTGGATGTGTTGTGTGATTGTGCTTGTGTTTTCTGCTTTAAACTTAAACACGTGTGTGTGTGTGTGTGTGTGTGTGTAGGTGTGTGTGTGTGTGTGTGTGTGTGTGTGTGTGTGTATGCGTGTGTGTGTGTGTGTGTGTGTGTGTAGGATCTGTGACCCAGTAGAATCGTGGCGTGAATCCAGGCATTGATGCTTTTTAACCGCCACGCCGGTGTAGATGACTCACCTTCGCTCTGTCGGAGTAAATGCGTGTACATGGTGTGTGTGTGTTGGTGTGTGTGTGTGTGTGTGTGTGTGTGTGTGTGTGTGGTGTGTGTGTGTGTGTGTGAGGGTGTGTGTGTGTGGAGATCTCCGGAGACACACATTATACAATACAGGGATTATATAATTACAGAATCTGTGGAAATGCTACGACGGCAGCAGAAGGGATGAAAATAGAGCTGTTACTGAAGGTTTGGTTTGTTTTTACTCCACCACCAGGACGACACTCAAACACACTGGGATGGTTTTCACACTGGTTACCCAAGTGTTAACTTTATGGAGGACTTTATATGTGATATTATTGTTCAGAGGCTGCCTTTGAGGTTGATGCAGTAGATTCACCCACAGGTGGATTCTGTTCATGTAGACACTGAACAGTTGAGTTCAAATGAGAGAAAATAAGCCACATCCAACCTGTAAAACCCACCATCACTACAGACATACGAACTCCAGAAGAAATCCAATAATAAACTGAAATGTTGGACTGAAATGATTATATTTCCTAAGTGCATGTAAACGCATCAGATGTGATTCTTACAATTATCTGATGAGTAACAGTGATTGGATTTTAATGGTCATGAAAACCGGCTCAGTGATACTAACACTGGTTTTATATCAAACCTCATGGAGTCGTATTCTATTATCACTGAAGTACGACTCAGTGAAAAAGATGAAGATTTTCAAATGGAAGTGGCAGATTAGATTAGATTAGATTAGATTAGATTAGATAGAACTTTACTGATCCTTTGGGCAGAACCCTCAGAAAATGGAGGTTCCAATAACAGCACAAACACCAAATATATACAGCAGAAAAAAAAAACACAAGAAAACAGCAAAACAAAAACTATGAAAGCAGTAGTGGAAAACTGCAGTTGTAGATTAGAAAGTACGAGAAACAAGTGGCAAACTAGTAATAATAATAATAATAATAATAATAATAATAATAATAATAATAATAATAATAATAATGAGTAGCTTATTATGTTATAATATAATAATACAATACTATAGTATGTACAAATACACACACACACACACACAGTGGATATAAAAAGTCTACACACCTCTGTTCAAATGCCAGGTGTTTGTGATGTAAAATAATGAGCCCAAGATAAATCATTTCAAAACTTTTTCCACCATTAATGAGACCTAAAAACCTGTATGAGTCAGTAGAAAAACAAACTCAAATCTTTTAAGGGGAAAAATAAAAAATTAAAAACTTACAATAGCCTAGTTGCATAAATATGTACACCCTTAAACTAATACTTTGTTGCATCATCTTTGGCTTTTATTACTTTTATCCTGTGATTCTATCTATCTATCTATCTATCTATCTATCTATCTATCTATCTATCTATCTATCTATCTATCTAGGGAGAGAGAGTGTGATAACAGTAATAGTAGTCATAACGATATACAAGTAACAGTAGTATGGAAGTAATGATAATAAGCAGAGGTGAGAGAATTAAATTACCAACAGCAAGAAAACAAACATTCCACATTAAAGTAAACAATAAACAACCACAGTAAACAGCATCACACCACAGAATTGCATAAATGTCATATTTACTTATAAATGCAGTTTCTTACATATTTGTCAAATTTTCTTTTATCTTTTCATTTATTTCTTTTAACTTTTTTCAACAGTATTGACAGTATGTGTTTATGTCTTTATCACTTTAATATTGTGTGGGTTTTTTTAACTCCAGTGCTCGTCTTCTGTCCTTGTTTGTGGCTCAGTGTCTCTAATTGTGTTTGTGGTGTGTGTTGTTCTTCAGGGAGGGCAGCACCAGTATCCTCAACAACCTTCTGTCCAGGATGGAACAGTACGCCAACAACCTGGAGAACCTGGTGCAGGAGCGGACTCAGGCGTATCTGGAGGAGAAACGGAAAGCTGAGAACCTCCTCTACCAAATCCTGCCACAGTAAGAAGAACAGGACTGTCCTACTCTGAAAACAAACCAGTGAACGCACCTCAGACTGTGTCCCTGTGCATTAGTCAAACCCCAGAACCCTCCGAACACCACAGTTTATAAACTGATACAGGTCTGTTAGTGTGAGCCCATAGTCCAGGGGTGTCCACTCCTGGTCCTCCACATCTACTGTCCTGCATGTTTTAGACGTGTCCATCTTCCAACTCACCTGATTCAGACGATAAGCCTGTCATCAAACTCTGCAGAAGACTGATACTGACAGTCAGGTGGACTGGAAGAGGAAACATCTAAAACATACAAGACAGTAGATCTGGAGGACCAGGAGTGGACCCCCCTGGACTAAAACATACAGGACAGTAGATGTGGAGGACCAGGAGTGGACCCCCCTGGACTAAAACATGCAGGACAGTAGATCTGGAGGACCAGGAGTGGACCCCCCTGGACTAAAACATACAGGACAGTAGATGTGGAGGACCAGGAGTGGACCCCCCTGGACTAAAACATACAGGACAGTAGATGTGGAGGACCAGGAGTGGACCCCCCTGGACTAAAACATACCGGACAGTAGATGTGGAGGACCAGGAGTGGACCCCCCTGGACTAAAACATACAGGACAGTAGATGTGGAGGACCAGGAGTGGACCCCCCTGGACTAAAACATACAGGACAGTAGATGTGGAGGACCAGGAGTGGACCCCCCTGGACTAAAACATGCAGGACAGTAGATCTGGAGGACCAGGAGTGGACCCCCCTGGACTAAAACATACAGGACAGTAGATGTGGAGGACCAGGAGTGGACCCCCCTGGACTAAAACATACAGGACAGTAGATGTGGAGGACCAGGAGTGGACCCCCCTGGACTAAAACATGCAGGACAGTAGATCTGGAGGACCAGGAGTGGACCCCCCTGGACTAAAACATACAGGACAGTAGATGTGGAGGACCAGGAGTGGACCCCCCTGGACTAAAACATGCAGGACAGTAATGTGGAGGACCAGGAGTGGACCCCCCTGGACTAAAACATACAGGACAGTAGATGTGAGGACCAGGAGTGGACCCCCCTGGACTAAAACATACCGGACAGTAGATGTGGAGGACCAGGAGTGGACCCCCTGGACTAAAACATGCAGGACAGTAGATGTGGAGGACCAGGAGTGGACCCCCCTGGACTAAAACATGCAGGACAGTAGATGTGGAGGACCAGGAGTGGACATAGAAGATGAAAGAGGACAGACGGACACATTAGAACGATATAAAAGAAGGACAGACAGAAGGACAGATATGATAGAAGGAGTAAGAGCAGAACAGAAAAGGCCTGAACATCTGCCCTTTGTCAAAGACACACACACAGACAGACAAACGGGATTCAAACAGACAGGTAGAAGGGCAGACAGAAGGACAGAATACAGACAGACAGGTAGTTTCTGACACCAAGCCCTTCTCCTGTTCATGTGAGTTCAGTGTTTTCACCTTCGGTTTATTTTCCAATTAACAGAAAATAAGAATAAACAGTGACACATGAACCTGACGGCCGCGGAGAAGATATGTCCAATATGCCTAATACATCAGACGTCCAATATGTCCAATATGCCTTATATGTCTAATATGTCCAATATGCCTAATACATCAAATATGTCTGATATGCCCAATATGTCTAATATGTCCAATATGTCCAATACAACTTATGTCTAATATGTCCAATACAATTTATGTCTAATACATCCAATATGTCCAATATGTCTAATATGTCTAATAAGTCTTGTCTGTGTTCGCAGCTCCGTGGCCGAGCAGCTGAAGCGAGGGGAGACGGTGCAGGCGGAGGCGTTCGACAGCGTCACCATCTACTTCAGTGACATCGTGGGCTTCACGTCCCTGTCTGCAGAGAGCACGCCCCTGCAGGTCCGACAGCACGGCGCTCATATTTACGCTGAGCTTTCACAGGTCGCACCCATGAACCAAACAGCAGCGTGACAAAGCCAGACCCAGACAGGAACATGAACAGGAAAAACCAATTATCCAGACCAATCTAAAAGACATTTGAACGCCTCCATTCAAGGACAGACGTTCAGACGCTGATTAAACATGAGTGGAAGGACGGCAAATTATCCCTAAATGCACAAAAATACTGTTTGTTCTTTTAAAAATACACAAAGTGAAAGAAGGAGGTGGAAGGTTTTTATGGGGATGATTAATAAATCTGTAATTATCAGCAGAAATGTCAACGTTACTGTTTCTGTTCAGTTTAAAGCGTCTGGTCCGAAGTGAAAAACAACAAAAGTACGATTATTTATGATCAGAACAAGAGGAAAATGAAAAATACATATAAAGATAAAGCATTTAGAACCATTAAAATAACCAAATGCATGTTTAAGATCCAAACAGGAGAAGCAGGAAGTACAATAATGAAAAATATGAAAGTGTTTGATCTGCTTTGATAGTTTTATTATCAGTGACATTTGATGCTGATTGTTCACAGACACAGATTTACACCATGAAGAGGTTTTATTTGTAACAACAAACTGAAGAAGAAACATTTGAATACATCTGCATGAACTCATCATTAAACACAGATTAAATACAAAGGAATAGGAATAGGTTTTACACACAACAGAAAAGATACAAAAACAATACTACTACTATTACTTCTACTACCTCTACTACTACTACTACTACTACTACTACTACTACTACTACTACTACTATAACTTCTACTACTACTACTATAACTTCTACTACTACTACTATAACTTCTACTACTACTACTATAACTTCTACTACTACTACTATTACTACTACTATTACTTCTACTACCTCTACCACCACCACTACTACTACTACTACTACTACTACTACTACTACTACTACTACTACTACTATAACTTCTACTACTACTACTACTATTTCTACTACTACTACTATTACTTCTACTACCTCTACCACCACCACTACTACTACTACTACTACTACTACTAATATTAATAATAATAATAATAATAATAATAATAATAATAATAATACTTCTACTACTACTACTATTACTATTATTTCTACTACCATTACTACTATTATTACTTCTACTACTACTACTACTACTACTACTACTATTACTATTACTTCCACTACTATTACTTCTACTACTACTATTACTATTACTTCTACTACTACTACTATTACCTCTACTACTACTACTACTACTTTTACTATTACTTCTACTACTACTACTACTACTTCTATTATTACTTCTACTACTACTACTACTACTACTACTATTACTGCTACTATTACTTCTACTACTGTTACATCTACTACTACTACTACTACTACTACTATTACTTCTACAATTAGAATACTACTATTATTTCTACTACTATTACTTTTACTACTACTACTACTACTACTTCTACTATTACTTCTACTACTACTACTACTACTATTACTTCTAGTACCACTACTATTACTTCTACTACCACTACAATTACCTCTACTACTATTACTACTACTACTACTACTCCTACTACTACTACTACTGCTATTACTACTACTACTACTATTGCTTCTACAACTTCTACTACTATTACTTCTACTA
>NC_043968.1:2132681-2152681 GCF_902148855.1 Sphaeramia orbicularis | reverse complement strand
AGTACTACTACTACCATTACTACTACTACTTTTACTACTTCTAGTTCTACTAGTACCACTACTACTATTACTACTCCTAGTACTGCTACTACTACTACTCTTCTTTCTACTCCTACTCCTACTCCTACTTCTCATCCTACTACTTCTCCCCCTCCTCCTACTACTACTACTACTACTACTGTAACTACTCCTACTACTGCTACTACTACTCCTCTTTCTACTACTCCTCCTACTCTTCCTCCTCCTAGTACTACTACTACTATTACTACTACTCCTAGTACTACTACTACTACTCTTCCTCCTCCTCCTCCTAGTACTACTACTACTACTACTACTACTCTTCTTCCTCCTCCTCCTAGTACTACTACTACTAGTACTACTCTTCTTCCTCCTCCTCCTCCTCCTAGTACTACTACTACTACTACTACTCTTTTTTCTACTACTCCTCCTCCTCCTCCTCCTCCTAGTACTACTACTCTTCTTCTTCCTCCTCCTCCTCCTAGTACTACTACTACTACTCTTCTTTCTACTCCTCCTCCTCCTCCTAGTACTACTACTCTTCTTCTTCCTCCTCCTCCTAGTACTACTACTACTACTACTCTTCTTCCTCCTCCTCCTCCTCCTCCTCCTCCTCCTAGTACTACTACTACTACTACTACTACTCTTCTTTCTACTCCTCCTCCTCCTCCTAGTACTACTCCTCCTCTTCTTCCTCCTCCTCCTCCTCCTCCTCCTCCTCCTAGTACTACTCCTACTCTTCTTCTTCCTCCTCCTCCTCCTCCTAGTACTACTACTACTACTACTACTACTCTTCTTTCTACTACTCCTCCTCCTCCTCCTAGTACTACTCCTACTCTTCTTCTTCCTCCTCCTCCTCCTCCTAGTACTACTACTACTACTACTACTACTCTTCTTTCTACTCCTCCTCCTCCTCCTCCTAGTACTACTCCTACTCTTCTTCCTCCTCCTCCTCCTCCTCCTCCTCCTCCTAGTACTACTACTACTACTACTCTTCTTCCTCCTCCTCCTCCTCCTCCTAGTACTACTACTACTACTACTACTACTCTTCTTTCTACTCCTCCTCCTCCTCCTCCTCCTCCTAGTACTACTCCTACTCTTCTTCCTCCTCCTCCTCCTCCTCCTCCTAGTACTACTCCTACTCTTCTTCTTCCTCCTCCTCCTAGTACTACTACTACTACTACTACTACTACTACTACTCTTCTTTCTACTCCTCCTCCTCCTCCTCCTAGTACTACTCCTACTCTTCTTCCTCCTCCTCCTCCTCCTCCTCCTCCTCCTAGTACTACTACTACTACTACTACTACTCTTCTTTCTTCTCCTCCTCCTCCTCCTGGTACTACTCCTCCTCTTCTTCCTCCTCCTCCTCCTCTTCTTCCTCCTCCTCCTCCTCCTAGTACTACTACTCCATAACTTGTTTTCATATGAGTGAATCTTCTGTGTTGGTCTACTCCATTGTTTCCTTTTGGACACAGTCCGTTCATAGTTTCTGTTCCTCATCATTAACCTTCTCCAAACTCATGTGTGTTTGTCAACAGGTGGTCACGCTGCTCAACGACCTCTACACCTGCTTCGACGCCATCATTGATAATTTTGACGTGTACAAGGTGAGTCCAGATCAGGTCTATGATGCGTATAAATATCCATTTTCCTGGTGTTTTACTGGTAGTACCCCTCCTGTCCTGCAGGTGGAGACCATCGGTGACGCCTACATGGTGGTGTCGGGTCTGCCGGTGCGGAACGGGAAACTCCACGCACGAGAAATCGCAGGAATGTCTCTGGCTTTGTTAGAACAGGTGAAGACGTTCAAGATCCGACACCGACCCAACGACCAGCTGAGACTCAGGATAGGAATACACACAGGTACTGAGAATACACACAGGTACTAGGAATACACACAGGTACTAGGAATACACACAGGTACTGAGAATACACACAGGTACTAAGAATACACACAGGTACTGAGAATACACACAGGTACTAAGAATACACACAGGTACTAGGAATACACACAGGTACTAAGAATACACACAGGTGCTAGGAATACACACAGGTACTAAGAATACACACAGGTACTAAGAATACACACAGGTACTAGGAATACACACAGGTACTAAGAATACACACAGGTACTAGGAATACACACCGGCACTAAGAATACACACAGGTACTAGGAATACACACCGGCACTAAGAATACACACAGGTACTAGGAATACACACAGGTACTAAGAATACACACAGGTACTAGGAATACACACAGGTACTAAGAATACACACAGGTACTAGGAATACACACAGGTACTAGGAATACACACAGGTACTGAGAATACACACAGGTACTAAGAATACACACAGGTACTAGGAATACACACGGGTACTAAGAATACACACAGGTACTAGGAATACACACAGGTACTAAGAATACACACAGGTACTAAGAATACACACAGGTAATAGGAATACACACTGATACTAAGGATACACACAGGTACTAAGAATACACACAGGTACTGGGAATACACACAGATACTAAGAATACACACAGGTACTAAGAATACACACAGGTACTAAGAATACACACAGGTACTAAGAATACACACAGGTACTGAGAATACACACAGGTACTAAGAATACACACAGGTACTAGGAATACACACAGGTACTAAGAATACACACAGGTGCTAGGAATACACACAGGTACTGAGAATACACACAGGTACTAAGAATACACACAGGTACTAGGAATACACACCGGCACTAAGAATACACACAGGTACTAGGAATACACACCGGCACTAAGAATACACACAGGTACTAGGAATACACGCAGGTACTAAGAATACACACAGGTACTAAGAATACACACAGGTACTAGGAATACACACAGGTACTAAGAATACACACAGGTACTGAGAATACACACAGGTACTAAGAATACACACAGGTACTAAGAATACACACAGGTACTAAGAATACACACAGGTACTGAGAATACACACAGGTACTAAGAATACACACAGGTACTAGGAATACACACAGGTACTAAGAATACACACAGGTGCTAGGAATACACACAGGTACTGAGAATACACACAGGTACTAAGAATACACACAGGTACTAGGAATACACACCGGCACTAAGAATACACACAGGTACTAGGAATACACACCGGCACTAAGAATACACACAGGTACTAGGAATACACGCAGGTACTAAGAATACACACAGGTACTAAGAATACACACAGGTACTAGGAATACACACAGGTACTAAGAATACACACAGGTACTGAGAATACACACAGGTACTAAGAATACACACAGGTACTAGGAATACACACCGGCACTAAGAATACACACAGGTACTAAGAATACACACAGGTACTAGGAATACACACAGGTACTAAGAATACACACAGGTACTAGGAATACACACAGGTACTAGGAATACTCACAGGTACTGAGAATACACACAGGTACTAAGAATACACACAGGTACTAAGAATACACACAGGTGCTAGGAATACACACAGGTACTAAGAATACACACAGGTACTAAGAATACACACAGGTGCTAGGAATACACACAGGTACTAAGAATACACACAGGTACTAGCACTTGTACCACTAGCACTAGTACTTGTACCACTGGGGCTGTACTTTTACCTAAACAAAGTACTAATAACTACTACTACTACTACTAACACTACTACTACAACTACAACGGATCAGGAGGTACTAGGAATACACACAGGTACTAGCACATCACAGTACTTGTACCACTGGGGCCATACTTTTACCTAAACAAAGTACTACTACCTACTACTACTAACACTACTACTACAACTACAACAGATCAGGAGGTACCAGGAATACACGCAGGTAGTACCACATCGGAGTACTTTTACCACAGGGGTCGTACTTTTACCTAAGCAAAGTACTACTACTAACACTACTACTACCAACACTACTACAATGGATAAGGAGGTACTAGGAATACACAGGTACTAGCACATTGCTGTACTTTTACCTCTGGGGTCGTAGTTTTACCTAAACAAAGTACTACTACTAACACTACTACAATGGATCAGGAGGTACTAAGAATACACACAGGCATTAGCACATCACAGTACTTTTACCACTGTGTCGTACTTTTACTTAACAAAGCACTACTACTAACACTACTACTACTACTACTACTACGAACACTACTACGACTACAACTACTATTACTTTTGCCTAAATCATCAAATACTCCATTTCTGGTTAAGTTTCACATGTTTCCTAAAAAAAATCGTGGAAAAAATGCCGTTATTTTAGGACTGTGACGATTTGAGTGTTTTTATACTTCTGATGAGTATTTTTATGGTATAGTTTGTGTACTTTCACTGCAACAACATGATAATTAAAGAAATATACATCATTAAAGATAGTTAAACATCAGTAAGTGTGTAAAAATCTGGTTGTATTGGTTGAACCTGCTGCTGTTTGTTGTGTTTTTGCAGCTGCTGTTGCTTTAACAGGTGTTTCTGTGCGTGTTCTCTTCATCCTCCATCAGCTCACATGTGATTTATAACTTCCTGTGTGGATACCAGTGAACCGTCTGGACATAAACACTCTGGATGTTTTATCTGGGTCTGTCTGCTGCGTTTAGCCCGGTGTCATCGATGACAGTATTTAGACTGCATCGTCTCATGTTTATGTTCGTATCCAGACACTTGACCCGCGGCAGAAATGGACGTTTGAGTGTTGAGCGTAGGCTGGCACTCAGCGCCGTCGCTCATTTCCAACACTCACGCCTGTCGTCCTGTATAAAAACAACTTCAGTGAGGCGCTGCTGTGGTGACGGACGCTCCTGCAGGTCAGAGGTGCCGGTGTTTCCGCTGTGAAACTATATTTATCTGGTGTTTTCCAGGTCCGGTGTGTGCTGGGGGTGGTGGTCTGAAAATGCCCCGCTACTGTTTGTTTGGGGACACGGTCAACACGGCCTCTCGAATGGAGTCCAACGGAGAGGGTGAGTGTCTGTCACTGCAGGTTTACTGCTACGTCCACACTGTCTGTCCATGTTCTAGCACATGTCACAGCACATGCCAGAATATCAACAACACATTTAAAACCATTTGTATTTAGTTTGTGTATTTGTAACCGCTGGTGACAGGTTCCTCTTTATCTACACACTACAAGGTCAAATCTTCAAAGAGCAAGTAAAGAATTAAATATCTAGGGGTGGGCAAAAAAAAAAAAATCTAATAATTATTTTTTTTTATTTCCCAATAACAATAATCAGACGATGTCCTTTAAAATGTGAATTTCTTTCTTTTTTTCGTTTTTTTTTTTTGTTTGTTGTTTTTTTGGGGTTTTTTTACAAAAAATGTTGTAAAACTCTACTTTCTTACCAGGACATCTATGGATAGACACAGCGTTTCAGAACAACAGCTCTTGTTTGTTTTTTGAAGTGCTTCATACATCTTCTACAAAACATGCAGGGGGGGGCAGTAGCTATGTATGTGTGGGGCGGGTGGGGGGCAGTTGGAGTCACCACGAGACTGAATCAATGTCTGCTGATTGGCTTCGGCCAGTGAGGTGTTGTTTTTTTTTTTTTTTTTTTTTTATTGTTGCAGCCTAAAATGCCTGATTTTGCAGCAGCTTTTCCAAAAAATTGCGTTGAAAGTTGCAATGATTTGAGGCTTCTTTTATTAAAGTGACAGGAACATGTGCATTTGCAAATTACCTATTTTAAACAAAACAGGCTTTTTTTTCATTCATTCATTCATTTATTTGTTTTGAGCAGAAGAAAAAAATTAAACATTTTTTTGTGTACAAGGAATTAATATCAGAGCACATACATTAATAAATAAAGGTGATCAAGACAAAATATCAATTGCCATGTACACTGGTAAAAACAAAATAAATTCAATATGTACTGCTTAAAAAGCAGTGAATGTGATGACGTACATGTCACGTAGAGGGGGTGGGCGAAAAGCCCTAAGGTGATTGGTCAAATTTGCAGAAAATTTGCGGTGAGTGGTTGAATTTGCATTAATAGTTGCGATCACAACATCGCAAATTCCTGGAGGGACTGATATATATATATATATATATATATATACACATACAGTGCTGTGCAGTGCTAAAGTTTTAGGTGGCCTTTAGATGAGTTGTTATTGCAGCTTTGAAATGAAAATGCATATTTATTTCTCAGTCAGATGCAACAAGAACATACAGGAAATATGTGCACAGCCTTAAAAGACAACAAAAAAAACAAAAAACAACAGAACCAAATGGGTTGTAAAGGTTAAAGTCAGTATTTAGTTTGACCCCTGACCCCATGACAAGAAGCAGCACAAACTGTTAGAAATATCTGGCATGTGTTGAATGAAACCTAGATATATATAAATATAAAAGAGTAACATAAAAGGAAGAGGGACACATATATTATTAATAATATTTAGGGAGAGGGGGTGGATGAAGTTTCGTCCATAATCAGAGTAAAAAAAACATCCCCCAGCTGAGAAAAACTAAACCTACAGACAGACAGAGACCCTCCTCTAAGGTTCTACGTGGACTAGAACAGTAGAACACGTCCCACTGAATCTGAATAAACACAAATCCATGCAGATGTTCTGAGCGCTCACATCTTTCAGTGTTTGTACAGAAACGTCCTCTGGTTCAAATGTGATTTCGCAGCTGAATTTAAGACTGGGCGCTGCTGAGTCCAATCCCTCCGTCCTGACATTTCTGTTTCTAACTGGCAGTGACAGGAACTCGTGTTATGAAACTGCGGTTGGATTTTTGCGAGCCAATCATCAGATGTATTGATTAAGTGCTGAGCTGCTTCCTGTACTGTGCCTCCTCTGGTAAATAATTGATAGCACTTACAGCTCGGGGTCCTCAGCTGGTGATAAACGGTGCAGCCTGCAGCTTCACCGGCTGGACTCCCGTCTCACATCTCTGCTCTGTGTGCATTAATTGGACACAACAGTTCAGATTTTATCACAGTCGGCGTTTCATCGTCTCCTCCTCCAGTTTCCTCTGCCGTGCATTCGATAAAAGCAGCGTAATCATCCTTTAAACACATGTTGAAATGCTGTTTTTGTTTTTGTTTCAGCCTTGAAGATCCACCTTTCATCAGCCACCAAAGAAGTTCTGGATGAATTCGGTTACTTCGATCTCCAGTTACGAGGAGACGTAGAAATGAAGGTAAAAACTGATATAAACGTCAGAAAACGACGCAGATACAACTTCATTCATCCCTGAAACTGAAGAGCTCAATTTGAAACAAATATTTGGCTTTAATTCACACAATTATGGTTATTTAGAATTTTTTTTTTAAAGTTCAAGCTAATTTTTTTGGGGAATTTTTCAAATGGATCTAGATTCACATATTTTAAAGTAGAAAAGTAACAAAAAAGACAATCTGTTGATGCAGTTTCTCAGTTACCGACATAGAATTTATGTAAACATTGACTGCCATGTTGGTTTCATAGAAACAAGTTGGTGGAGTTAGAGAAGAGTGATGGACCTTATTGAAAACCCCACCCACATCCACTGACAGTGTCATAATAGACCTCGCCCACATCCACCGACAGCATCATAATAAACCCCACCCACATCCACCGACAGCATCATAATAAACCCCACCCACATCCACCGACAGCATCATAATAAACCCCACCCACATCCACCGACAGCATCATAATAAACCCCACCCACATCCACCGACAGCATCATAATAAACCTGACTTGAATTTCAAATATTTATCTTGAAAGATCTTTGTATTTGTGATCTGTCACCAGTCATAAGTGTTTGCTCCTGGAGGATTCTGTTGGGTTTCTGTAAACTGACTTAAAGTCTGGTTTCAACCAACTCTGTATGTAAAGCGTCATAACTTATGTTATGATTTGGCGTTATATAAATAAAATTTAATTGATTGATTGTTATTTAATTATTGAGACTTAATCTTGTTCAGATTATTTGACTTGTTCCAAGAATTTTCATCTTGAACTACCCTGAATTTTAAATAATATTTATAATAAAACCAGCTCCATTGCTGGGGGATGAGTATGAGGGACACAGGAACTGTTTACCCTCAAGAAATTTGGACTTGTTTTATGCAGTTGTGAAATAAATACACATCTACTGAGTCATTACATCTTCATACAACTCTCTCTCTCTCTCTCTCTCTCTCTCTCTCTCCTCTCTCTCTCTCTCTCTCCTCGCTCTCTCTCTCTCTCTCTCTCTATATATATATATATATATATATATATATATATATATATATAAATCTTACTATGACGACTTGAAACAAGTATATACACTTAAAATATGAATTGTATCATTCCGTAATCCTTAGATAATATTGTGTTATTTTAAGAAAACTTGATAAGTGCAGTTTTCTTCCTGCACTGGCAGATAATTCTACTGGAAATAAGACACTTTAACCCAATAATGACTTAAATTTTCTTGTTTTTTACAGGCTTTTTTTTTTTTTTTTTTTGCAGTGTGGTAATTAACGTCCAGATATTGAAAGTTAAGTTGTTCCTGGAAAAAAAAAAGGCATTTTCTGACATGTTCATTGCAAAAAAAAAAAAAAAAACATAAATAAATCTAAAGGGCCTGTTTTAACAGTGGTAGTTAAAGGGTTAAAGGTATATTCTTCTTGAAATATGAAATATGAATTGTATTATTCTGTAATCCTTAAATAATATTGTGTTATTTTTAGAAAACCTGATAAGTGCAGTTTTCTTCCTGCACTGGCAGATAATTCTACTGGAAATAAGACACTTTAACCCAAAAATGAGTTTAATTTTCTTGTTTTTGAACAGGCTTTTTTTTTACAGTGTGGTAATTAATGTACAGATATTGAAAATTACGTTCTTCCTGGAGAAAAAGGCATTTTCTGACACTTTTATTGAAAAAAAAAGCATACATAAATGTAAAGGGCCTGTTTTCGTGGTGGTAGTTAAAGGGTTAGACCAGGACTCTTCACTGGTTTCACCTTCTTTGTGATTCTTTGTGACTCTGCTCAGATTTCCTCTGTTTTGTGAATGAGTGTGACTGTAAACACTGTGGCTGCAGCGTTTCCACGGTCACCCTTAACTGAAGGACAGTCTTTTAGAGGATATTACCACTAACCCCACCCCCTCCTCCCTCTCCACCCCCACCCCTCCCCCATTCTGACTTCATCTCCATTGATGAGCCTATTGATTTCTGTGTCTTTCCAGGGCAAAGGCAAAATGAGAACCTATTGGCTTCTTGGGGAGAAGACTGATGTGTATGTTATCTGAGAGGCAGTGTCCAGGACCAGCAGCAGCAGCAGCACAAGCTCCTCTACTTTATTTGTTCTAGAATAAGTCCTTTATGGGTGGTGGAAAAGCGCCCGTCCACAAACAGCGGAGGGAATCCAGGTATATTTATTACCTGTTTATTGTAACTGCGAGAAAGAGGAAAAACAAAAAAAAAAAAGAACAAAAATGTAAAAGTTGTTTTTGTATGAAGAACCTTTCTGTCCTGAGAGTGAGTACTTTTCACTGATAAAATCTTATTTTTTGTGCTTTCTATATTAAGATTTGTATTGTATTTGGAAGTCAATGATGTATGAATATTTCCTTGAAACATCCTCGGAGGGTTGGAGGCGAAGGCCGACGTCACTGCAGGGTTCCGACACACACACCACAAGACCATATGTATATATGTATATCCAGGATACTGTAAGATATTTTGTTCAATAAACTGAGTAAAACACTCTTTTTTTTCCATTTCTGGACCCGGCAGTATTTTTATCTTTGGGGTTTTGTTTTCGCATTCATTTATTGATGTTTGTGGTGTAACGTGAGCAGCCGGTGAAAGGCCCATCAAGGCCGTTTTCTTTAATTTCTCTGTGAGAGAATCTGGGCCAGATCCTCCTGATAATACTGAGCAAACGTCTGCAAGTTAACCCAGAAAGCATTTATAAATGACTTTGTGTTGTCCCTTCAGAAACACTGCACGTCCTGCTGGAGTCATTTTGGAGGCAGGAAGTGATGAGGGCTGATGGAGGGAGGCGCTGAGTTCAGGGACAGTTGGCTAAAAGAAGCTGAACCGATGGAGGCGGTGAGTTCAGGGACAGTTCGCTAAAAGAAGCTGAAATGTAGGGGCCTCGTCTACACGATGACAGGTTTAGACAAGTGCAGATTTACGAAAGAAAGAAAGAAAGAAAGAAAGAAAGAAAGAAAGAAAGAAAGAAAGAAAGAAAGAAAGAAAGAATATAAAAATCAATATATCACAGATTACAGATTTCCAGAAGAAAGAAAGAAAGAATATAAAATCAAACTATCACAGATTACAGATATAGAGAAAGAAAGAAAGAAAGAAAGAAAGAAAGAAAGAAAGAAAGAAAGAAAGAAAGAAAGAAAGAAAGAAAGAAAGAAAGAAAGAAAGAAAGAATATAAAAATCAATATATCACAGATTACAGATTTCCAGAAGAAAGAAAGAAAGAAAGAAAGAAAGAATATAAAATCAAACTATCACAGATTACAGATATAGAGGAAAGAAAGAAAGAAAGAAAGAAAGAAAGAAAGAAAGAAAGAAAGAAAGAAAGAATCAAACTATCACAGGAATAAAATCAAGAGAAAAGTCCAAATGAAATTATGAGAGTAAATTTTTTAAATGTTTAGGAAAAAAATTCAAATATCAGAAGAATAAAGTTGATAAAAATGTCTGAGGATTGCCAGAATAAAGAAGTAAAGCTTCAAGAAAATAGTCACACAATGAGGATGAAAAAAATGAAATATTACAAGAATAAAGTTTAAATATTCAAAGGAAAAAATCAGTTGAAAAAAATGTAAATACTACAAGAAAAAACGTAAGTTAAAACAAACTGAGTTTTTATTGTTTGAACTTTTTTTTTCTTTACATTCTTTTGTATTTCATCAACCTGAGCCATAAACAAAAATATCAAATCCTCAATAACTGTCATGTATTTTTAACCCTTTAAATGTCATGTTTGTAATGGAAACAAACTATATGTTTGATGAAAAAAAGACCTTTTTTTTTTTTTACAATATTCTCCATAAAAATTTGATCACTTATCTTTTATTTTTTCCTCCTGTCATCTGTCAGTGATTAACACCAACACTGGTTCATATTATTATTATTTTTGGCTTTAGGTCAAATGTTAAATGTTAAATGTGTCAGTGTGTATCAAGGTTCTAATAGTTTTGGATTTTTCATTATAGTTTAGTTTTATTTAGTTTTGACTTTTTTTTCTCTAATTCAGTTCGTTTTAATTCGTTTTTAGAGCAGGTTTGCTAGTTTTTATTAGTTTTTGTTATTTTCTAAATGCTTAGTTTTAGTTTAGATTTAGTTTGGTTTTTTTTAAAATATATTTTCTCTTCTTCTCTGTCGTCATGTTCAAATAAATCCCAGACAGGACTCTGCTGCTTTCTTCCAACTTTAGTCTCCATGTTTCCAGGTAGAGTGGGGACCAGAAGACGACTGGAAACCACAAGTGACGAGAAGTGACGGACCGATAAATATCATATGGTGCCAGCAGCTGAAATTGCTTGAGGGAAATAAATCAATTTTATATCAATCCGACATTGACAAATACGAAAATGAAGGGAATTTTATCCATAATTTTTATACGTTCTAGTTAGTTTTGTAAACACACAATACAGTTTCAGTTAGTTATCGTTTTTTTCTTTTAATTATAGTTTTTATTTATTTCAGTTAACGAAAATGATTTTACTATTCTAGTTTTCGTCATTTCGTTAGTTTTTGTTAATGATAATAATGTTGGTGTGTATTTTTGTACTGACTTGGTAGAAGGGTGTTAGTGTAGGAATTTAACACTGTTTATTATGGGATGGTTTTAGTGGATGGATCAGAATTTTTTTTTTTTAAATTCAGGCAAAAATGAACAACTTTTGAATTCTGACCTAAAACAAACTGTAAATAATAACAATGTGAGCTTTAATAACATGAAGTGTAAAGTGTGTGTAATATGCTCACACAGATACCAGTTCATTATTTTTGTAATTAGCGTTTGTGTTCAAGGCTGTGACGAGGTGCAGCTGCAGTGTGTGTGTGTGTGTGTGTGTGTGTGTGTGTGTGTGTGTGTGTATTAGAAGGACATGGACTCTCATTAGTCGTCCATTAAACCATCGCTGTGTGTTTTCATCTCAGCAGGAGAACATGTTCTTCTTCTTCTTCTGCTGTAATTATCGCCCACCATCTCACACTGACACAGAGCGGAGGTTATTCCTGTTAACGCTCCTCTGACTGACCACGCCACTGCCGCTGCCGCCGCCGCCGTTTATCAAGCGCCATCTGAAGAAGTCAAACCTCAAAGCATTCTGGGTTTAGAGTCCAGACCTGAACCACAGATCTGGATCATTATTGATGAACGTCCAACACTGACGTCAGAGTTTTATTGATCATGTAAACAGGATCAGCTGATCGGATTCACAACAGCAGTAATCTGATTACAATAAATGACCTCTGACCCCAAGAAACAGCACAGTCACAAACATCTGACATGTTGAAGGAAACCTGCTGATTCGGATTAGTTTTGTTCATATTTGTTCAATTTATTGATTCATTTGTTCTTTTTGTTGATTATTTTGTTCATCTTGTTTGTTATTTTGCACATTTTTGTTCAATTTATTAATTGTTTTTTGTTTTTTTTATTATTATTTTGATTATTTTGGTCACGTTTAGTTACTTTGTTGATTATTTTACTCATTTTGTGATTAATTTGTTCTTTTTTGGTCTTTTTTTTTGTTTTGTTAATTTTTGTTAAATTTGTCCATTTTGTTGATTATTTTGTTAATTTTGTTGATTATTTTGTTAATTTTGTTGATTATTTTTGTAAATTTTCTTTGTTATTTTAAATTTTTTGTTCAATCTATTCATTATTATGTTCTTTTTGTTGATTATTTGACTCATTTGGTGATTAAGTTGTTCTTTTTTGGTCACTGTTTTTTGTTTTGTTAATTTTTGTTCAAGTTGTCCATTTTGTTGATTGTTTTGTTAATTTTGTTGATTATTTTTGTTAATTTTCTTCGTTATTTTGTTTGTTTTTGTTCAGTCTATTGATTATTTTGTTCTTTTTGTTGATTATTTTACTCATTTTGTGATTAATTTGTTCTTTTTTGATCATTGGTTTTTGTTTTTTTGTGAATTTAGTTTTAATTTTTCGTCCAACGGCCCGAAGGTCCCATGGACTATTGGTATCAGTTGTCGTCCATCCATCCGTGAATAATTTTTCAAGAATCTTCTTCTCCAAAACCGTATGTCAGAATGACTTGATGTAAACGGACTCAATAACCATTATCATCATCATCTTCTTCCTCATCTATCGGGCTCGTATTTCTATCGACTTCTAAGCCCTACTCTTCTGTTTTGGTCTCCACCCTCCTCTGAGAACCTCTGCTCTGTGTTTACAGAACGTACAGTTGATGTAAATACATTTGTCTTGGTTGTTTATGTCTGTGCATCATTCGAGGAGTGAATTCAATCCGTTCAGCTCAGTCGGACTGAGCGTACATATGGATTTCACCGACGAAAACCTCAAATGACCTGAAAACCGACACCGCAGAGGCCGAGCTGCACCGATCCGATGGCAGCTTCTAGAAACCAAAGATAATGTGGAGACGTGAGCTCGGCCCGACGCATCAAACAAACACTGTTTCTGCTGATAGTCAACGCTATAGTTCAATGTATATTTTCTTTGTGTTAGTGCAGTCAGTCCAAATTTACTCAACGAAGTCAAATCTCATAAGCTGGGATGCACCAATACCAGTTTTTCCAGACCGAGTACAAGTACAAGTACTTCCATCTGAGTAGGGCTGTGTATTGGCAAGAATCTGGTGATACGATACGAATCACAATACTAGGATCACGATATGATATATCATGATACTGTTAAAAAGGCAATTTTTTGTTTTTTGTTTTTTTTTAATGATTATTTCCTTAAAGAATTGAATTACACCAGAAATGTGCACAAATACTAAACACATTTTTATTTGATCACAACAGGATCTAATACTATATCACAAAATGTTCCTGTGTTCAAACTTGAATGATGTTTTACAGACATTACAGTTTCAGATCCTGTTCAAATGTTCATATTCTATTAGTTAAGAACGAACATCAGAACATTATTTTTGTGCAATCCCAAGAAAGGAACTAACATCTGCCTCTCTCAGTAAAAAGTGCTTTTAGGATGCTTCAAACCACCACGACCTCCATTTGCATATAACTTGTGCAATAAGAGGGAAAAAAATAAAGGAAAAACATGAAGCAACAAGAAAAGCACTAGGAGAGTGCAGACCTCTGCCAAGACAGATCTGTCCCCCCCGATCACCACCAAAATGTTATCATTTCTTCCTTGTGCCAGTATCAACATTTCCTGAAAATTTCATGAAAATCCGTCCATAACTTTTTGAGTGATCTTGCTAACAAACAAACCCGCAAACACACAAAGCAAAGTGATCACAATACCTCCCAGCGGAGGTAAAAATGAACAAAAAAAACCTGATAAAATGAATAAAAATGAAACAAAATAATCAAAACGAATAAAATAATGAACAAAATAATCTAGTTTGATTCAACTCATAGATAGATTTACACAGAAAAAGTCATACCGCATCAACAATAAATAAATAAACGCAACGTGTAATAGCTAAGAATAAGTTAAATTAAAAAGAAAGTAGAATTAAAAGACAACATGCGTTTTGAATAAAGATTATGAAAATAAACAAAATGATGAAAATAGACAACAAAGCGATCAAAATAATCAACAATTTGAACACAATCGACAAAATGAGCAGAAATGATAAAATAAAAAAACAAAATAGTTCACAATTTGAACAAAATAATCTACAAAATGAGTAAAAATTATGAAAAAAATATATTATAAAAATAGACAACAAAATGAACTAAATAATATACAAAATGAGTACAAGTTATGAAAAAAAAAAAAAAAAAGAATAAAATAATCAACAATTTGAACACTATAATAGATAGATTTACTTTATTAATCCCCAAGCCGAAATTCAAAATGTCAGATGTTTCTAATTGTTGTAAAAGTTAAAGACACTGTTTATCGTGACCTTTGACCCCATGACGTTTAGTTCATTTTTTGTTTTTTTTTTACTCTGTGTACATATTTTCAGTTGTTTTGTTGTTGTATCTGAAGAAACAAGAACGAGAAATAAAAATATAAGATTATTTCAAACAAAAAAACAACAAAGATAAAGGAGGGATCCAACTTTTCCGGAGTCGTGTGTTTGAACTTTTGACCTCAGTGTCATTCCGTCAGTTCATCAGTTCTGTTTTTATTAATAGTGATCAGATCTTTTTAGGTTTTCCAGATGAGTACGTACACTTAGTCTGACAGTGTTTATCTGAGGGTCGACTTCACTTCAACATAAAAAACCACGACACAGATTAAAGACAGGAAACAAATATTTAAATCACTGTATCGTGTTGCATTCTAAATGTTAAGAGCTCTCACATAAATTCTCTGTGAAACCTTATGTTTCACAGCGAAATTGGTTTCCTGTATCATCCCAAGAGATAATGAAATGTTTGGAGAGAG
The DNA here is from genome assembly GCF_902148855.1 of Sphaeramia orbicularis. Classification (NCBI taxonomy): domain Eukaryota; kingdom Metazoa; phylum Chordata; class Actinopteri; order Kurtiformes; family Apogonidae; genus Sphaeramia; species Sphaeramia orbicularis. The sequence continues at coordinate 2,137,076 of NC_043968.1, read as the reverse complement.
AAGCTGCATAAATATAGGCTAAAATTACTTGTCGCCATAGCTACCGCCTACTAATCCCATCTGAAAGCTCGGCGGGATCAGCGGCGGCTGAATTGCGTCTGATTGACAGAACACGTTTTGTATGTGAATCTGTAATGTCTTCACTACAATGTGTGTGGAAAGGTGGAGAAACACAGCGAGGGCCCTGATTGGACGCTGTTTGGTGATATGTTCAAGGACAATACGTGCATACTGGCTGTGTAGGAGGGAAACCGCAGCTTTTTGTTGCTCGCGAATGTTCGATTATAGTAATTATAGGTTTCAAAAGGCGACAGAAAATGATGAATGGAAACACGGCGACAAAAAAGGAGAAAAGTGGTGAAATAAAGTAAAACTCCGACAAATACAACCTGCTCCATTGACCCACATACTTTATATTCAACACTAGGGATCAAAATCAGCTCTGAAAATGTGCGAATTCAAGTTTCATTGTTTAGTTTATAAGTTTGTGGTCACTACTAATTTTATTTTATCTAGTAATTTACTTTATAACCTGTTTGAGCCAAAGGGAGCATGTAGATGTTGAAAAAAATAATAATAATTTAATTAAAAAAAATTTAAAAATTGGGGGGAAAAAAGAAAAGCAGAGGCCCTGCAATGGATCCTTGAGGAACTCCACTGGTTATTTTTGTTTGTTTGTCTGTAGTTACCTACAGACTTGAACCAGTTAAATACTGAGAATCGCACCTGAAAACCTGACTTTAGTGACAAGAAGTTGTGTTTACAAATGTCAATAAAGACAATGATGTGAATTCATATTTTATTGTTTAGTTTTTAAGTTTGTGGTCACTGCTAATTTTATTTTATCTAGTATTTTACCTCATAATTAAAACTTTTCTCATAAAGTACTTTTATACCAAGACGAGGTAAGTTTATTTGTCTTCAAAGAGCTAATTTAATCAGTGTATGTATTGGTCTATAGTCTCCTGGTGGTTATAGTTATGTAAATGTGTGTGTCATCTGCATAAATATGATAATATATGTTATTGATTACCATAGACTGAGCCAGAGGGAGCATGTAGATGTTAAAAAAAAAAAAATTAATTAACAAAATAAAAATTGGGAGAAAAAAAAGAAAAGCAGAGGCCCTGCAATGGATCCTTGAGGAACTCCACTGGTCATTTTTGTTTGTTTGTTTGTTTGTTTGTTTGTTTGTTTGTTTGTAGTTACCTTCAGACTTGAACCAGTTAAATACTGCAGTTCCCACCTGAAAACCCGACTGGAAGACACCGAAACAGTTAGAGTTTAGGGTCGAGAAGTTGTGTTTACAAATGTCAACAAAGACGACGAACAAAGGACAAACGTCCGGCAACAAAACAGGAGAAAAGTGGTGAAATAAAGTAAAATTCCAACAAATACAACCTGCTCCGTTGACCCACATACTTTATATTCAACACTAGGGATCAAAATCAGCTCTGGCGACCAGGATTCCGGAACGCTATGGAAAAGGAACAACTCTCGTTCCATAACCAAGATGTGACATTTTGGTGACGGTGACCCCCGCACCAGAGAGGCAGCGGGCACATATGGAGGCACTGGCATCAATTCATGCCACTGGTGACACCCAAGGTTATTGTCGTTAACGAAAACTAACGAATTGACGAAAACTAGAATTGCAAAAACATTTTCGTTAACTGAAATAAATAAAAACTATAATTGAAAGAAAAAAAACATAACTGAAACTGTATTGTGTGTATACAAAACTAACTAGAACGTATAAAAATTATGGATAAAATTCCCTTCATTTTTGTTTTTGTCAATGTCCGATTGATACGAAAGCAGTTTATTTCCCTCAAGAAATTTTGGCTGCTGGCACCATATGACATTTAAGCGTCCGTCACTTGTGTTCACTTGTGGTTTCCAGTCGTCTTCTGGTCCCCACTCTACCTGGAAACATGGAGACTAAAGTTGGGAGAAAGCAGCAGAGTCCTGTCTGGAATTTAAATGAATACCACGACAGAGAAGAAGAGAAAAGAGACGACAAAACTAAAACTAAACTAAAACTAAGCATTTAGAAAATATTGAAAACTAATAAAAACTATCAAACCTGCTCTAAAAACTAATTAAAACTAACTGAATAGGAGAAAAAAAGTCACAACTAAATAAAACTAAACTATAATGAAAAATCCTAAACTGTTATAACCTTGGTGCCGCCTTTGTGCCCCAGTATGAAAATGGCACAAAGCTGCAGCAGCACCAGCGGCACAAATCCATGCCAGTGCCTCCATATGTGCCCGCTGTCTCTCTGGTGCGGGGGGGGGGGGACGACATTACTGTGGACAGAGGCAGTAAATCCAGGTGTAGATTACTGCACAAAGGGAGAATGTGATTTTCCTTGGTCAGGATATGTACAGTCAGTCCAGCTGTGATTTACAAGGAGGACAATTAATACTGAACAAACAAGAACTGAAACTATGAATTATGAAAGAGCTGCAGCATCTGAAACTGACCACAGTGAACATGTGACAGATAAACAGAACCACAGTGCTGCAGTTTCACAACCACAGTTTGTGAATGGTCTCTCTCAAGTCACCATATATTTTTTACTAGTAAGTTGGGTTTTTTTGTTGTTTTTTTGTTTTTTTTATCATCAATTAGTAGAAATTTCAGGCAACCCCATGTGAATTCCAGGTGACCCCACGTGGGGTTCCAACCCCAAGGTTGAAAAACACTGGGTTATTTGAATCTGTTTTGTTTGGATAGTTTGTAAATTTACCAACTATCCAAACAATCCAAATATTACCTCCTTGGCAGAGGTAATAATGCACCAAAGCCAGTGTTTTGGCTAATGTTTGACATGTCCAAAACTGATTTTAAAAAAAACAACAAAAAAAACAGCCGCACAACATTTGTTGTTTGGAAAATAACTTTTTTTGTGTATTTTTCATGAAAAAAACAGTGACTTCTAGTAGTATTTTTTCGGGTTGTTTGCATCTGTTTTGTTTGGATGGTTTGTGAATGTAAATATTTTCATAATTTAATGTTTTGGTTTTTTTTTTAGTAAAACAAAGAGATATTGTTGGATTTGTCATTATTTATAGGTTCTTACCTCCACCAAGGAGGTTATGTTTTCCTTTGGGTTTGTTTGTTTGTTTGTTTGTTTGTCTGTTAGCAAGATAACTCAAAAAGTTATAGAAGGATTTTCATGAAACTTTCAGGAAATGTTGATACTGGCACAAGGAACAAATGATTATCCTCCTGAGATCCAGGAAATGTCAGCAGAGTACAAGCTCTTTCTGTTATTTATTAAATAAGTACCTGTATTGGAAACATCATGATGCAACAGTTTTTTCAGATGCAGTTTTTAAAAATTTTTTTTGGAATGTCCTGTGTGGCGGACAGTTTTCTTTTCTTTTTTTTTTTGTTTTTTGTATAAAGTTGTGAAACAGAAAACCCATAGCTGGGTCTTATGTTTGACACCAGTGATTTATACTATTTACATGTCATTTATATTTTTTATACATTTTGTATATTTTTCAAAACTGGAATAAATTTCGTTGAATCCCATATGTTAATACAGATGTATTTCACGTGTTACAACATTGTATCACATCATTTCGTTACGGTCGTCTCGTCAATTAATCATTTCTGAATTCAGTTTTCACAGAAGCTGTCGTTGCATTCCAGAGTAACACAAACTGCATCTTGGGATATTTACAGCCAAGTCTACACGAGTCACCAACCAGTGCATCCTTGGTTTAAGCTAGCAGACAAGAACAACATCCAGGTGTTCCATACGTTCTTGATTTGTGCGAACTTTCCATTGGAACAGAACTTGGACCGACTGACGACGTTTCACAAGAACAGAAGAACAGACGAGAACGCGTATTGAGGAACGGCCTCTGTCTTTAATGTGGCGTCCGGCTGAAGTCGTTGTGATGACGTCAGTTTTCCGACGGCGGCTCCGGTTCATCCAGACGCTCAGTGATGGGAGTACTGAAGTGAGACGACTTCCTGAACGGTGCGTTCAGGGACCGTACGGCAGTCACTCTCTGTGGCACAAAACACCCGAGAAAAAAAAAACCACATTTAAGTTTTTATACTTCACATTAAATGAAGGAAACCCACTATATTTAAACCCATCATATGGAACTGAATGATAATAATGTATTTCAAAACCCTTTTAAACAAGAACAGGACAATTAGTGCTTTAATTTTATGTTTAATTTATACTTTAAAGGAATACATTTTACATAAATTAAAGTGTTTTCCACTAATTTAAATGTGCTTTTAATCAATTAAAGCTGAAAACATTCAGTAATGGTGTGCTCTTTATGGAAGATGTGACTGGTTTCTTAACAGCTGAACTTCTTTTCACATTTACATTAGTTTCATATTCATTTTTATGTAACTTAT
>NC_043968.1:2125181-2127681 GCF_902148855.1 Sphaeramia orbicularis | reverse complement strand
TTTATTTTCCACCAAATATTTCATCCTGTTTCTTCAATTTTGTTCAGTTTGTGGCTTATTTTATTCTTGTTGATGATTTGTATTTATTTATTTATCATTTTTTTCTTCATTTTGTTCATTTTCTTGATTTCTTTGGCTGTTCTGGTTGATTTAGTTGGGTCTTTGATTAATTTTTCTTCATTTTTGTTAAGTTTATGAATTATTTTGTTTATTTTTCAATATTTTCTTGCCTATTTCAACATTTTTTCTTCAATTTTGTTCAGTTTGTGGCTTATTTTGTTAATATTACTTATTATTTTGTTGATTTATTGTTAATTTTTATTCCTTTTATTCGTTACTTTTGCTGTTTTTGTTCATTTTGTCGCTTATTTTGTTATTTTGTACTTTATTTTACTCTATTTTTTGCTTATTCTTTCCACATTATTTATCATTTTGTCTGTTTTTTTCTTCATTTTTGTTCATTTTATCCACTGTCATTGATCCAACTCCATGGGTTTTACTGGTGAATTGATGTTGTAGAAGATGACGGTGTTTCCAGATGAGTGTGACCGGCCTGTGTTTGTTGCCGTACCTGTGATGGTTCAGGTGGAACCGTTGTGAACCCGTCTGCGTTGAAGTCTGTCCTGGTTGTGGAGCAGAAGTCTGTTTTTGGAGTGGGGGGGTTCATCTCAGCTGTAATCTTCTCTCTGCAGAAACAATAACCTGTCAGATCTGAGCTCGTGTCTCCTTCACTGTCCTCCGGTCAAACCATTATTAGTGTTCAGGGGAGTGGGGGCGCCGCTGGGGGGGGGGGGATTTTCCACCGGAGAACCCAGATGAAAATAACCTTTGACCTTTTCAACATGGTGGAGAGCAACGGGGCATTCATGGTCAATGACAAAAAAATGGTTTTATTAACGTTCTACTGCTGTTAGCTGATGATTTGACACATTTACATTTACGCCGCAAAAATCTGAAGCTAACCAAGTGTATTTTTGCATTTCTAATCCAGATATCTCTTCACACTTAAAATCAGACAGAATCACCTAAAGAGGAACTTTTCAGTGAGATATAAGAACTGATTTTTAGACAATAGATCTAGAAAATCAGATTTCAAAAATTCTTACCAAGATCATTTTCACTTGTTAAATTGGCAGATTTTATTTGCTTGGATTAAACAAAAAAATCTTGAATGAAGAAAAAAAAACAACATATTTTTTTTGTAAATCAGTTCATCTGGACCTTCTCGTCGCTGGTACTTATGGTCCTCTTATTAAATACAGTTCAAGGTAAATAGAAGGTTTTGATGTGTTCAGTGTCAGCCTGTGATTGACAGCTGTCAGTCAGAGCTCAGTCTGACTTTATTGAATCAAACCTTTCCTCCTGTCAGACGTTCGACTGTAGCTGTGGTTGATACGACCTTCAAAGACTCATGATGCAAATGTTGAATGAAATTACATATTAACCAAAACCTCCCTGCTCTGTAATCATTTGTTCCTTGTGCCAGTATCAACATTTCCAGAAAATTTCATGAAAATCCGTCCTTAACTTTTGGAGTTATCTTGCTAACAGACAAACAAACAAACAAACAATCAGGTAAAGGTAAAGATTAAAATGATGCAAAAAAAAAAAGGAAAACAAAATGGAAACAACATAAAAGATGCAAACACTCAGTCCTGTCCTCTTAAAGTTCTATTTAACACATTTTTAAGGCCTGCGTTACTGAGTAGATTCAGACTTTTGAAGACTTATGAACCCATAGAGACCCAGTTCTACCTCTGTGTCAGTTCCAAAATCATTTTTTTCTGTCTATTTAACCTTTCTGAACTGATTTATTGGCATTTTTTATAATATTATCGTCTGTGTTTGGCCATTTTTTTCAGTGTAAATCGGGTATTTTCCTATATTTAATGCACTGATCGTGTAGAGGTTCATTAAGCTCAGGTAAAGTGAGGGTATATATCAGAAACACAGAGAAACTGAAGGAAAAAGTGACTTTTTCAGTCCAATCCATCACTTAACCTGAACATTAAAACTCAGGTGTCCATCCACTGTCATGATCCAGCTCCATGGTTTTGAATGGTGAATCACAGCTGTAGAAGAGACGGGGTTTCAACTGGTACCACAGAGCCTCGCTGAACGTCCAAATAGGTACATCTTGATGACCATGAAACCAATGATGAAGAACTGTATTTTACACCAAATATTGTAATTTAAGCTAACTAACTGAAAGTCTAGTTATCGGTTTTTTTTTTAATTATAGTTTTTTATTTTATTTCAATTAACAAAATGTTCTTTCAATTCTAGTTTTCGTCATTTCGTTAGTTTTTTGATAATAACCTTGCACAGAACCAGTTCTTTGAACCACGACCCAGACGTGTCATCTGTCACAAATACTGCTTGGAATCAACCTCTTTCCTGCTCTGAATCGGTCAGTTGTTGGTGTTTTCTTATGAAGTCCAGGAAATTTTCAGCGTCGGTGGAAACTGAGGGTGAGATACCGTCTACCGTTTTCACGGAA
>NC_043968.1:2066127-2125081 GCF_902148855.1 Sphaeramia orbicularis | reverse complement strand
TTCTTCTTCTTTTACTTGTACTTGTTTTCTTCTTGTTTTTCTTCTTTTTCTGCTCCTTTTTCTTGATTTTTTTTTTCTCCTTGTTCTTCTCGTTGTCCTTGTTCTTCTTGTTCTCTCCTTGGTTTCTTCTCCTTGTTTTTGTTGTTCTTCTTCTTTGTTCTTTTTCTTCTTATTTCCTTCATCTTCTTCATCTTCTTTTCTTTTCCTTCTGCTTCTTTCTTCTTCTTGTTCTTTTCCTTCTTGTTTTTCTTCATCTTCTTCTCTCCTTTTCTTCTTCTTGATTTTCCTTCGTTCTTCTTTTTCTTGTTCTTTTTTTTCTCCTTGTTTTCCTGTTGTCCTTGTTCTTCTACTTGTTTTGTCTCCTCCTTGTGTTTCTTTTTCCTCTCCGCTTATTGTTGTTGTTCTTCTTTGGTTCTTTTTCTTTTTGTTTTTCTTCATCTTTCTTGTTCTTTTGCTTCCCTCTTCTTTTTCTTCTCCTTCTGCTTCCTGTTCTTCTTCTTTTTTGTTCTTTTGTTCTTCTTTTTCTTCATCATCATCTTCTCATCCTCCTCCTTTTTCTTGTTCTTTTTTTCTCCTCCTTCTTGTTCTCCTCATTCTCATTGTTCTTCTTCCTCTTGTTGTTCTTCTTCTTTTTTTCTTTTTTTTCATGTTCTTTTTTGTCTTGTTCTTTGTTCTTTTTCTTCTTGTTTTTCTTCATCTTCTTGTTTCTTTTTCTTCCTCTTTTCTTCTCTTCTGCTTCTTGTTCTTCTTTTTGTTCTTTTTCTTCCTGTTTTTCTTCATTTTCTTCTTCAATCGCCTTTTTGTTTTTCTTTCTTTTTCTTCTCCTTTTTCTTGTTTTTTTTCTCCTTGTTCTTCTTGTTCTTCTTTGTTCTTTTTGTTTTTGTTTTTCTTGTTCTTGTTCTTTTTCCTGTTCTTTTTTGTTCTTTTCCTTTTTGCTTTTCTTCATCTTCTCCTCCTTCTTCTTTTTCTTCTTCTTTTTCTTCTCCTTCTTACTGCTACTTTTTCTGTAACATCTTTTAATCCACAGGAAAACAAATGAACCAAATTCACTGTTTTATACAAACATCAGCTGCTTCTGTGTTCTACATCTACTGTCTTGGCTTCTAATGTCAATGTTTTCACTCAGTAACATTAACCATCTATGGGTAATAAATGACATTGTTGTACATGAATCATTACATTTTCTCATAATTATTCACTACTGTGCATTAATAAGTGTCAAACTAAGCCACAGTTGACTCAAGGTCTTTGCACATTAGTCTGTATTTTTGTCTGAAATAGCCACATTATAAGGAACAATAATAGCTTTAATTCATGAAGCACTTTTTAAAACCCTCAGTTCATAAGTGCATAAACAGACCAGCGCTTAAGTTTACCATCTCTGCTCCTGCATCTAACATTAGAAGTTATATGGAAACTGTTAACATGTGTAGTTTTGTGTTTTGATGCATGAGAATTCATCATATTATGAAATATTTAAAGTGTGAAGAGAAGATTCAAGATTCAAAGCATTACAGGTTTGCCTTTACAATGAAAATCTTTCTTTGCTATTCACACTGCCACAAGAATTTAAGATAAGTATAAAACTTTTAGTATAAAAATTGAAATAGAGTAATTTAACTGGGAAATGACAAGAATCACAACAATGTGGCATTTCAAAAATGGCATGCGAGAGAAAAAGAGCATAAAAAATATAAAAATATAAACTACTATAACTGAGAGAAAAATATGTATTCACATAAATGTGCAACATCTGAGTAATTGTATAAAATGTCAGAGGGAAACGGTACAGAGCATCTGCAAAACTGAGATAAGTGAGATGTTAACCCTTAGGGCTCTGAGCCTATTTTGTCAGTTTTTCAGTACTTTTGATTTTGCCTTTATATACTATATACAGAAATGTTACTATACCCATGTTTGGTATCTTTTTTTTCAGCACAACTTCATCTATATCATCTGCCTATTATTTTTTCACTTTAACTTACTATAATCAATACAAAAGGACAAAAACATACAAAAAAGGTAAAATCCAATTTGAAAAATGTACATAATTTATTGCATAAATAACACAAAGATGCTTAACGAACCTTTTCAAAGACTTTAAAAGTGAATATTGGTTCCAAATATTAGGTATATAAAATTAAAATTGTCATAAATAAATCAAATATTTGACATCAAAGCATATCTTTACTCAGGCATTTTCTCCGGTTTTCTCACCCCACCTCACCCCCGGTCCTCCCGGTTTCCGCATCTGGTTCAGGTGGGGGTCATCCTCCCTGTTACCTGTAATGCTAATGCAGTCTGTGGATTAGAATCTGCAGATTCGGCCAGTTTTTTCCGTTTAAAAAAGGACAAAAAAGGACGAGGGCATGGTCAGAAATCTAACCCCCCCCACCTCACTTTCATACTTTACTCACATTGTTTGCTCCGGTTTCAAACCGTCATATCTCTGGTTGCTCTAACAACATCAAAGAAAAAGTAGGAGAGTGTTCAAGTCCGCACTTTCAAATGCAGTTGTCTGCAGTTGTCTAGGTGACCGACTTCCGACGTGTTGAAAATGTCATGTGATTGAGTCATGGGGTCGTGACCATGGAGCCCTAAGGGTTAATGTGCAATATTGTCACAGATAAACAATAACGATATATGTATATACAACGTGAAAATAGTGCTAAATTTATATATGACATGCTCTTTTTTGCGATGTGTAACAGATTGAATTACATTTCTTAGTTTCCTGCTTCTTCACATTCATAATAACAGATTCGCACTGATTCGTGTGACCTTTTACCATGAAAATCCTTATATTTCTTAGTTTGTGTCTATCTTTGTGTTAACCGTATAACTAGATCCAAGGAAAACACTCCAACATAAACTTTACATGAACTTACAAACATGTGCAAATATTACACATCGTACCTTTAAGGACTAATAATAGAGAATGACTGGAGTTTGATACTCGTGTTATAAGGCCCATGCTGTAAGTTATTCATGTACAACAGCTCATTTATTATCAATAAGCAACGATTAGGAGGACAAAACTGTACTAGTCGTTGAATGCACTCATGCAGAATAATGCCACTAAATACTCACAAGTAGGCAATGAGTTAATAGTTTGAACATGTTCCTAGATATAATGTGTTTCCCAGATGCTTTATGATTGTGTTTTATTTGCAGAGAAGCTGTGGACGGCTCCTGAGCTGCTCATATACGACCGCCACCCTCCTCAGGGGACTCAGAAGGGTGATGTGTACAGTTTTGGCATCATCCTGCAGGAAATAGCCCTGAGGAATGGACCGTTCTACGTCGAAGGAATGGACCTCAGCCCCAAAGGTAAACATGTAAAACTGTCTTTTACAGGCTTCAGGGAGGTCAGCTGTCCACTGTGGCGTTGGCGTGGGGTGGTGGGGGTGGATGGGGGTTTGGGGGGGGGGGGCTTTAAACCAGCAGGAACACAGCAAACATGTAAAAAACAAAAAACAGCACAAAATACTATTAAATCAAACACACAAACCTGTTTTGGTAAGTGAACAAACACAGGGTCTGGGTGGAATTTTAACCCTTTCAGAATAGAATACAGTACAATACAAGAGAATGCAATAGATGTTTATTGTCATTGTTACAGGAAAAATAAAAGTTGTTTAGCAGCAAACACTTAAAGTGCAAAAGGGACTGTACAAAAATATCACAAAATACTGAAATATATTGGCAATATACTGTACAAAAAACTACAAAGATAACGTGATCTGCACTCTAAGAAATTATTCATGGGGTTAGTAAGTTATGCTTAAAATCAAGAGCTTTTTCTGCTTAAAAAAATAAGTTTGGTAACGCTTCACTTGAAGGTCTAGTTTATAATGCATTAAGCGCACATTCATAAGACATTATAATGCATTTATAATGCATTATAAAACCATTACACCAGTTTATGATCATGTACAACAACTTACACCAAGGTTAATAAGTATTATAAGTGTAGGCATAATGTATTATAAATTCAGCTTTCATAATGTTTTATACATCCATACCAAAGCAGTGTGAAGGAATTTATTTTTTAGGTGGGGAACTTTTGTTAAGTTTTGTCACTGGTCCCTATACCCATATATTTTAGGGATTTCGTATTTATTAAAAAAAAAAAAAAAGTATGTGTTTGAATTAACAAAGATTTAGAGCTGCCACATTATTTTTTATTTATGTATAAAGCCACATGTAACACTTCTATTTACTGTCTCTGTTCTTTTAATGTTTTGTTTTTGCAAAATAAAGAGTTATTCAGAACAGTTTGATGTATAATTTTGGACTTACACTTTACTTAGAGCCTGTAGATACTGCTCATATGTCATCATACTTATGTTATAATATCATACAATTGCTAATAACCTTAGACAGTGTTGTCACTTTACTAAAAGCTCTTAAAGTCATCCTGTAACTTATTACTGATGTTTCTAAGGCATTATTCAGTTTCAGAAACTACATGTCAGAGCAGTTCTCTGTGTCTTTATAACTGGCTACAGTTCTGATGGTTAGAATGTGTTCTGTAACCCAGGACTGGAGGTTCTTCCTATAAACACTTGTCACTTTGGTATGGATGTATAAAACATTATGAAAGCTGAATTTATAATACATTATGCCTACACTTATAATACTTTATTAACCTTGGTATAAGTTGTTGTAAATGATTATAAACTGTTGTAATGACTTTATAGTGCATTATAAATGCATTATAATGTCTTATGAATGTGCTCTTAATGCATTATAAACTAGACCTTCAAGTAAAGTGTTACCATAAGGTTGTTACATGTACGCATTGTAATCAGTTGATAAGTTATTTTATGAAGTTGGTCTAAATGAAAAATAAGGGAAACAGTCTTAACTTAGTATGTTAAGTTAGAACAGCTTAAAAATCTTGTAAACGTCCTTTAAAAGCTGAGTTCAAAGCTGACGTACCTGGGCATGTTTTGCTGTCAGACCACAAGAAATGGAGGGAAGTACAGAAAGAAAAGGAGAAACATGATTTTGTACAGAACTTTACTAAGCTTTAAGGCTTGATAGAATTTAGCTTTGTTTCTGCAACAGTGGTTTTAATTATTCAAGGACTGAATAATACACATTTTGCTCCTTTCTAATTTAAAATTGTAGTATATATTGTGGCGTGTTTGCCGCATTGCATTGTGGGTATTGGTTATATTGTTGAAAATGTGTTCTTTTATGTGCAGGGGTTCAGGAGGGTTGTGGTGTTGGTGTTAATTTTGAGTTAATGTGTGCATGCCAATGTTTGTTGGCCTTGTTGTGTTTGTTTTTGTATTTTTATAGAACTGCACCATGAGTCAGAGCCATAGGCCAAACCAGGCCTTTCCTGATTATCGACAACTGTAGTTATATTGTGTAATGTAACATCTTACTGCTTGACTAATAGAATTTACTGTTGTTGATAGCAGGAAGACAACAGTATTGAGTACAAATAAAATACTAACATGCAGACAGATCTAGTACTTAAGATGCGTAGAGAAATAAGTAACATGATCATTTAACTGGAATCTCTATGTGGAATTTGTTCTGATGTACAGAAATAAGTTAGGCCAACTCAAAAAATTATGGTAACACTTGTATGGACATTTTTGAGTAGAATAAAAGTAAAACAATAAGTCAGTATAACTAAATGGAGTAGTTCTTACACAATTAAAATTAAGTTGGTTCAACTTAATTAAGCTTGTAGAGTAAAAGGTAAATCATGTTGTTTGTACTAAAGTAATAGAGTTTACCGAACTAGAGAAGTCTTGTGGCATTTAAACAATTTGCCAAGTTGAAATAACTTGAAAAGGTTAATGGAAATTGTTGCCTCAATTTATTACGTTGAGCCAACTTATCATTTTTCAGAGTGTGCCTTGGCAGAGGTCTGGGCTCTCTGAGTGCTTTTCTAGTTTCGTACTAAAACAAAGTGAAAAATGTGGATTATCAGTTCTGGAGTTTCAGTGTCATTTTTCCATTTTGTAAACTGATGCTGCGGGGCCGGATTAGAGCCTTTGACGGGCTGCTTTTGTATGTTTGACATCTGTGCCGAAGACTTTAGGACAGAAAAGGAGGAAGTGGACGTAATAGACCCGTGTGTCTTTACTGTTTTTTTGGCGTTTGTCAGTGGACATGTGTGGGTGGGTGGGTGTTTGTCAGCCCTGCGTCCGTTTACACAAACACATCACACACATGTGGAGCAGATGTCAAAGGCAGGTGGAGTCACTGAAACCAGGACAGGCATGAAATACACCACCGCTGATGAGGATTACAGCGTTAAATTCAAATTAAAATAACTAAGGGTGAAATGAACAGAGCACAGACCGCTCATCTGTTATAAGGAATCAAACGCCTCTTTATGTCATTTGGTTGATTATTGAACCAAATGCAGCAAAATACATTAGATCTAGATCTGAGTGGAGTGGATGGAATTATCTGACTGGTCAAACACACACAGTGTTCATTAAAAGAACAATTTCCAGTGGAATTGGAATCAATAACTATTTATGTTGTTATTATTCACTATTATTTAACCAGGAAAAAAATGACTCATTGAGATTAACTCAGTGCTAAAGTCAAACTACAGGGTGTATCAAAAAACCTACACATTTTGAAAAATTACCTCCAGTTCCGCATTTGATAATTTTTGGAATTTTCCTTTATGGACGTCGGTAGGTCGGGGATTGGTGGATATTTGTCCAAATTTACAGACCCAAGTTTTCATGCATGGGTGAGCAGGGGATAATTGCGACATAGCGGTGGGATTTACATCCAGCCAAAGGTCATGGGAGGGGCCAATGGGCATCCATCTGGTTTTCCACAAAACAAGATTATTATCGTTGACAAAAACTAACGAAATGACGAAAACTAGAACTGTAAAAACATTTTCGTTAACTGAAATAATAAAAACTATAATTAAAGGAAAAAAAATGATAACTCACTGAAACCGTATTGTGTGCTTACAAAACTAACTAAAACAGATAAAAATTATGGATGAAATTCCCTTCGTTTTTGTCTTTGTCAATGACAATCAATTGATGCGAAAATGTCACTGAGGACAGGCCAGGTTAACCCTAACCCTAACTGGGCCTGTCCTCAGTGACATTTTCAGGCCCAAACAAGTTGAATTACCTTTAAAAGGCAGGAACAGCTGCCATGGGTAAAGAAATGAAACTGACATGGTGTCAAAAAGTGTTAATGCTGTAACCTGGAAATTTTGTGGAAAACCAGATGGATGCCCATTGGCCCCTCCCATGACCTTTGACTGGATTTAAATCCCACCGCTACTTCACTCAAACCAGTTTTAACTTTGATTGCACAATTATCCCCTGCTCACTCATGCATGAAAACCTGGGTCTGTAAATTTGGACAAATATCCACCAATCCCCGACCTACCGACATCCATAGAAGAGAATTCCAAAAATTATCAAATGTGGAACTGGGGGTAATTTTAAAAATGTATAGTTTTTTTATACACCCTGTTGACACATGTATAGAATACCACTAATAATTTTAAAGGTATAATCAGGTCTAATTATATTCAGATTCATCCTTTTCCTGTTGATTTCAAATGACTTTGACTGTATTTACAGACACCTGCTCCTTCTGTTCCTTCTCCTTCTGTAGTTTGTTCCAGGCAGTGGAAGCAGAACAGTTCACAGGTTTAGTTCACACTTCTGTTCTGACTTTTAGAACATGTAGATCAGTGGTTTCTGACCTTTTTTCTACTCGTGACTCCATTTTAACATCACAAATATCTGGCGACCCCAGACATTCAAAACAGAGACTTTTTTCTTTTTTGCTAAAATTCATTTGTCATGTAATCATGTAACAGCTTGCTATACTATACTCAGAGGCAATGAAAATGCAGCACCAGTTCGGATTCAAATATTTTTGTGACTCAAATTTATTTTCTTATTTTGACAATTCAAATATGTTGGATGTGTTGACTTTGATGAATTAAATGTGATTTGGACAATAATAAACAGATGCATTAAACATAACGAGCACAAGCTGAAAATGAAAAATCACAAGGCAAGGCAAGTTTATTTGTATAGCACATTTCAGCAACAAGGCAATTTGACGTGCTTCACACAGGACATTGAAATAAAAAGAAACACATTTAAAACATTATAAAAGAAACATGTAAAAGGTGATTAAAAACAGCAAGTAAGAAAACAACGCATACCCCCCCACCCCCCCCCCCCCCCCCCAAAAAAAAAACAACACATATTAAAGTAAGAGTTTCAGTGCGGAGTTTCAAAAGAGAATATAAAATTTAAAAAGTCAAAAGCCTTTTAGTCAAAGGTGAGTCTTTAACCTTGACTTAGAAGAACTCAGACTCTCAGCAGACCTGATATTTTCTGGTAGTTTGTTCCAGATATACGGAGCATAGAAACTGAACGCTGGTTCTCCATGTTTAGTTCTGACTTTTGGAACACAGAGCAGACCTGCACCAGATGACCTGAGTGGTCTGGATGGTTCATACTGGACTACTCACAACAAGAATGAACGGAACACACATTTAAAACTGAACTCAAAAGAACAGTCAGTATCGGGTGTGACCCCCACCAACAGCCACACAGGCAGTACAGCGTCTCCTCATGGACCTGACTAAGCATCTTAGGTTGTCTTAGGACAATATGGTGATCCTGATGAGCAGTTGTCACTCTTTGGCATCCTGGACGTGGTCGGTCATTGACAGAACCTGTTTCATGGTGCCACTGTATCAGTCTGGTGATGCTGGACGTACTACACCCAAAACGGTGAGCCACTTGCTGGGCACTAACTCCCACCTCTAGCATACCCAGGGCCCTGTTCTGTTGTTCAGTCGACAGACGTGGCATTATGACACTTAAAAATGTTTTTGTGTGGCTTTTATCATGCCTTTATATGGGGAAGACAACCAGTCCTTCATTTCAAACACTGTACTTACACAACTCCTCCTCCCATATGTTGTACTCAGTATGGACTTGATGAGAGTCCAACTCACACTGTTCAGTTACATGATGATCTTTCATGTGTGACGAGGTACACCTTGTGACTCCAATGGTCACTTAAGAACTCAAATTGGACTACTCAGGTCCTGAGCAAAATTAAGCCAAAATTTAGAGTGTTGCGTTTTCATTGCCCCTGAGTGTATGTTGCAAATAAATGTTAATTTTAGAGGACATTTAGTCTATTCTATTCTCTTCTATTCTAGTCTATTTAGTCTGTTTCAGCCGTTTCTGCATCATGTTTGTTGTAGCTATATAATATCATATGGTGTGCCAGGCGGCTGCACGAACCTCCGTTTCCCACAATGCACGTCACGACAAAATTCTAAAGATGCCTGAGTTCCCTCCCAGCTCTGTTTGTAAACAAATAGTTTGTTTCTGGTGGATGGAACTAAGAAACTGTTCACCGTAATGCAAGAGATTCAGGTGAGTAATGACAGACAGACTGACAGATTCATGATACTGAGGATATGACTGAGGATGGACAGATCTGATGAAAAACTGGTGACAAAAGTCTCCTGCAGCTTTAAAGACCTGGAACTATTTTTATAGTGACTTCCAAATGATTTTCTTCTCTATATTTAACCTTCCCTGTGTAATTCATCTGTTCTTCATTTATTGTAATATTATCCTCTGCTTTTTGTATTTTTCAGTGAAAATTCCTACATTTAATTCACTGATCGAGTAGTTGTTTATAAAATCTCAGGCTAAATTCAAAGGAATAACAGAAGTGCTCCAAACCTGTAGGGCAGTGGTTTCCAACCTTTTTTGGCTCGTGACGCC
Organism: Sphaeramia orbicularis; assembly: GCF_902148855.1. NCBI lineage: Eukaryota > Metazoa > Chordata > Actinopteri > Kurtiformes > Apogonidae > Sphaeramia > Sphaeramia orbicularis. The sequence goes on along the minus strand of NC_043968.1, from coordinate 2,115,296 downwards.
ATTTTAACATCACAAATTTCTGGTGACCCCAGACATTCAAAATGGAGACTTTTTTTTTTTTTTTTTTTTGCTAAAATTAATTTTTTTGTATCATGTAATAGTTTGCTATACTATGTTGCAAATAAACGTTAATTTTTAGAGGACATTTAGTCTATGTAATATATATTATTCTGGACGGAGGCAATAAATCCAGGTGTAGATTACTGCACAAAGGGGGAATTGGATTTTCCTTGGTCAGGATATGTACAGTCAGTCCAGCTTGGATTTACAAGGAGGACAATTAATACTGAACAAACAAGAACTCAAACTATGAATTATGAAAGAGCTGCAGCATCTGAAACTGACCACAATGAACATTTGACAGATAAACAGAACCACAGTGCTGCAGTTTCAGACTCACAGTTTGTCTTTTATGGATTGAGATTGTCTCTGTCAACTCAATAGAGATTTTTTATTAGTAAGTTTTTGGGGTTTTTTTCCTTGTTTTTTTTAATCAATCACAAGAAATTTCAGGTGACCCCATTTGACCCCTAATGTGTTATAGACCGATAGAAAGAACCCGATCTTCGATAAAAAGATGACGATGGAATTTTATTAACAGTGTAAACAGTTCAGGAGTTACAGTAATTTAAATGACGGCGGATGCAGAATTGTGTCACTGGAGACACAGTCGTCTTAAAAGGGTTAAATACAGTAAAATATATAGATGTTATAACATGATAAAAGGCCATTCATGGAAATAACAGAATCCAAAATTAAAAAAACAACCTCAGGAAAAGAAATGAATGTGTGTAAAGTTTGAGTTTTAGGATCCATCCGAGTGGACACAAACACAAACACACACTTCCTCTGATTCCACTGGTGTTAAGTGTTGTTTCCTTTCACCGTGACGACGTCAGCCAAGGGGTCAAAGGTCACGCATTCTTCACCTCAGTAGAAACAAACACACAGTGGATTCAACAGAAACACAACTACACACCGACAATACCCAATAAATCTGTTTTCAGTGTTAGTGACTTTAACTACAGGCGTATTTTATCTGTCATCATGTTTCTGTTACGGCTTTTACATCATGTTACGGTTTTGTCTGTATTTTTATTTTACGTCAGGTATTTTATGTTGTTTTTGTCTTTTTTTTTTTTTTTTTTAGATTATTTTTGTTTTGTCTTTTTTTTTGTCTTGTCTGTTTTACTCCATTTTTTTCTTATACATTTCTTATTTTATTTATGGTGTTTTTGTCTCTTTTTTGTTTATTTTTTGTTTCTTTTTATTTTTTTTTGTCATATGGTTTTAGGAATTTTTATCTCTTTTTTTTTATCTCTTTTGGTTTTTAACATCAATGTGTTGCAATTTTTCTTTTGTGTCATATTCTAAATTGTTTTGTCTATTTGTCTTGTTTCTTTTTTTCATCCTTTTTTGTCTTTTTAATTCTTCTACATCTGTTTCAATTTAAGCATTATCATTTTGTCGCATTTTTACTTCGTTTTCATCTTTTATCTCAGTTTATTTTATTTTTCTGTTACATCTATGTCATGTGTTTGACATTTTACTTTTCCTGTCATTTAGCTCAAAATCAGTCTTAATGTTGGGAATAATCTAATAGTAATGAAATATTATCATATCATCTAATGAATAATAATAATTTTTTTAAAAAAGGATAATAATATAATTTAATAAAATGGGAATAATCCAAAAGAATAATCAATAATTCCATTTAAATGCATTAAAACTAAACTGATTTGTGATGATTTGATGAGTATGAAGTACAGATATTTATGTGAAAATGTAAAAAGTACTGAGATACAGATGGTGAAAATTCTACTTAACTTCAGAAACTACATCACAAACTTAACGATCACGTTTGACTGAATGATAGTGAATGACAGTGTTAAAAGCCTCCATCTTTTATGCGACTTCTCCACCATCAGATCCTCCTCAAAGCTGTTTTCTGTGTTCAAACCCGCAGCTTCTCTCTCCATGTGATGACGTTCGTTGGTTCTTAAATTCGCGGTTTCACTCGGCGCTGATTGTACAAGTGTCTGATTATCGTCCATTCACACCATGAACGTCTGCAGCTGCTCTCCAACACTGATGTGGAAGTGAAGACACATCAGTAAGAGGAGGATGTTCTCCTCTAATTATGATGTAAATGACAGGAGAAGGAGGTTTAATTATGTAGAAGATGTCTCTGATAAACAGACCATTAAACCGTATAAGCAGCAGAAATCAGTCTGAGCCTCAGAATATATGAACGCACGTCAGTGGAGGACCAGGGGGCGGAGCCAATAATAATAATGATAATAATAAGAGCCTAGTCATGTGCTGCTGTGTCCTTGGGCAAGACACTTCACCCACCTTCCCTCCAGTGTCACTCACACTGGTGTATAGTTGGATTGAAGAGTAAATATTATATAAAGAAGCGGCTACTGACACAGTACTGTGGCACCAAATATGGGTTTGTCTGTGACCACAGAGCCAATCAGAGCCCTCGTTATATCATGTCTAGTAGAGCTGAACGATATTGGAAAAAACTGACATTGTGATTTTTTTTTAACCCCGCAATAGGGATGTAACGATATGAAAATTTCATATCACGGTTATTGTGACCAAAATTATCACAGCTGGAAACATTTTTGTGTAAATTTACTTTTTTTTTTTTTACACTAAAACAAAGAGAAAAATTTGTAGTTTTCATTATTTATAGGTTATTATGATAGTATTCTACTGGTCTGACCCACTTTAGATTGAATTGACCTAAAATAATTCTAACATCCTTGATTGTTAATATCTTCAGTGTAATTTCTGCATTTCACAAATTCATTCCAGGGGCCAGATTGGACCCTTTGGTGGGCCGGTTTTGGCCCCCGGGCCGCATGTTTGACACCTGTGCTCTAAAACATAGAGAAAATTTTGGAATTGACATCATTTATATATTATTTTACTGGTCCGGCCCACTTCAGATCAAATTTAGCTGAATGTGGCCCCTGAACTACTACGAGTTTGACAGCCCTGGTTTAAGACAAATAGTCAAGCAGCGCAGACGTAAAGCAGAAACAGTGACATTTATTGTCAGATCTCCAATCGCTCTGTAATTGGAATGGCTGTGTATTTGTGAACTTTCCTCTCAGTCTCTGCTGGATTTACTCCATCAGCTCTGTAACACATTTCCCTCAAATCACCACAATGTCACTCGATTTGATTTCAATACATTTATTTACACGTCATTTATACATTTTGTATATTTTTCAAAACGGTGATACATTTCGTTGAATTCCGTATCATGATAATAAAGACGTATTTCTTGCTATTCTGCCTCTCACTCATGTTCTAACTAGGGATGTAACGATTTGAAAATTTCCTACCATGGTTATTATGACCCAAATTATTACGATTATCATTTTTATCGCGGTATTATTGAAATTGTGCTCAAAATGTTCAAAAAGTACTATACACACACTGAAATAATTTAACCAAGTTGTATTAAAAAAAAAAACAAATAAAATAATTAACACAATGTACCTTCTGTTGCAGAAACATTCAAATATTAACCCTTAGTGGTCTGAGCCTATTTTGTCCGTTTTTCAGTCCTTTTGGTTTTGCCTTTATATACTATATAAACAAATGTTTATTATACCCATGTTTGGGATCTGTTTTCAGCACAACTTCATCTGTCTCATCTGTCTATTATTTTTTCATTTTAACCTACTATAAAAACACAAAAGGACAGGAAACACACACAACAAAAATCCAATTTGAAAAATGTATATAATTTATTGCATAAATAACACACAGATGCTTAACAAACCTTTTCAAAGACTTTAAAAGTGAATATTGGTTCTAAATATTAGGTATATAAAATTAAAATTGTAATAAATTAAAACTATACTCAAATATTTGACATAAAAGCAGATCTGTACATAGGGTTTTTTCCGCTAAAAGTGCGGTAATCAAACACGGTTATGATAATTAGAATTTAAACGGTAATACTAACTGTCTTCAATTTTACCGCTGTTTATCATTAATCCAGTAATCGTTACATCCCTACCCTGCGACCTATATTGCGATATGAAAACCTCCTCAGGAGGATATAATAGCTGTGTGGTGCTGTTCCGTCCTGGCCTTGGGGTTTACCCAGACATACATAATGTGCTCTTTTTTTTCCCCTCCCAACTCCCAAGCACACACGTCAGTCCAGAACTAAAATCCAAAATGTTTATTCTTAAATAACTTAAAGAGGGTTAGGGAGGGCTCGGCTAAAACAACAAACAAAAAGTCTTCTTCAAAGTTCAAACGAAATTCCCTGATCAAAAATAGGGCTGTGCATTGGCAAGAATCTGGCGATATGATACAAATCACAATACTAGGATGACGATACAGTATATCATGATATATCATGATACTGTTAAAAAGGCAATTTTTTGTTTTTTCTTTTTTGTAAGTTGATTATTTCCTGGGAGAATTGAATTACAGCAGAAATCTGCACAGATACTAAACACATTTCTATTTGATCACAACAGGATCTAATACTATATCACAAAATGTTCCTGTGTTCAAACTGAAATTCTGTTTTACAGACATTACAGTTTCAGATCCTGTTCAAATGTTCATATTCTATTAGTTCAGAACTAATATCAGAACAGTATTTTTGTGTGATCCCAACAAAGAAACTCACATTATTTAATAAAAGAGTGTTAACTGATAATAAATCAAATATAAACAAAAAAGAAAAACAAAAATCAACTTCCACAATATCTGCATTTGAATAAATACCTAAAAATATCAATACAGTACTTTTTAATATCAATACAGTATTGTGAAATAAAATATCACAATATATTGCAGAACCAATATTTTTTTACACTCCTACACAGTACTGTGGCACCAAATATGGGTTTGTCTGTGACCACAGAGCCAATCAGCACCCTCGTTATATCATGTCTAGTAGAGCTGCACAATATTGGAAAAAACTGACATTGTTATTTTTTTTAACCCTGCAATACAGTATTTTGCGATATGAAAAACTGCTCAGGAGGATATAATAGCTGTGTGGTGCTGTTCCGTCCCGGCCTAGGGGTTTACCCAGACGTACATAATGTGCTTTTTTTTTCCCCTCCCAACTCCCAAGCACACACGTCAGTCCAGAACTAAAATCCAAAATGTTTATTCTTAAATAACTTAAAGAGGGTTAGGGAGGGCTCGGCTAAAACAACAAACAAAAAGTCTTCTTCAGAGTTCAAACGAAATTCCCTGATCAAAAACAAATGCAAGAAATAAAATACATGAAAGTAACCTAAACTCCCTCAATGAAAAACAGGAGAAAAGGTGAAAACTAAAGAGCCGCCCACTGTCTGAGTGGGTTTGTCCCTGATGTGAGGACAACAGGTCAAACAGATGGTGACCGATGATCAGAAATAAATGCAGCACAATCTGAAGAATGTGACGGCGCTGAAGCATCTGGATCTGAAGAAAAACCCAGAAACACTGAAAGAGAACTGAAAAACCCAACCGAGAAATGAGTGACGTTACAGTAGCAAAAGAAATGTGGAATTCTAACCATTAGAGCAGGGCTGTCAAAGTCATTTTAGTTCAGTTCCACATTCACCCCAGGATGAAGCCAGGTGGGCCGGACCAGTAAAAGAATAAGAGTGAAAAAAAGAAAAATGACATCAGGATAATGTTTACATCTGCAAAGTTTCCTTCAAAATCTGAATAACACGAACATCTTGAAATGTCTTAAGAAAAACAAGTGTGATTTTAACAATATTCTGCCTCAGTTTATCATTTACACACGTGCATTACAACTGACATTACAATTACAAAGACACAAAACATTGAAAAACAGGCAGAATATTGGTAAAATTCCACACACTTCTCTTAAGATATTTCAGGTTGTTCATATTTGTTCAGGTTATTCACATTTTTTGTAAAAGGATACTTTGTTAATGTAAACATTTTCATGCAGTTTTACTTTTTTACACTAAAACAAAGATGAACTCTGCAGTTGTCATTATTTATAGGTTATTATGATTATATTTTACTGGTTCTGACCCAATTGAGATGTCATTTGAACCTGAATGAAAAGGATTTTTACATCCTTGATTGTTAATATCTTCAATGTAATTTTTCTATTTCACAAATTCATCCCAGGGGCCAGACTGGACCCTCTAGCAGGCCGGATTTGGCCCCTGGGCTGCATGTTTGGCACCTGTGCTTTAGAGCAGTGGTCCCCAACCCCTGGTCCCCGGACCGGTACCAGTCGATGGATCATTTGGTACCGGGCTGCAAAGAAAAAAAATTATGGTTAATATTAAAGCCATTTTTTCCATTAGTCTTGCAGAGATTTTATTTTGAAAAACGACCGTTTCCACCCTCGCCTCACAACCGCTAGACTCTGGTGCGCCGCTTCATGAATCAGTAGAAACACAAGCTAAAGAAATGAGCCAAAAACAAAATTCACTGGAGAACTATTTCAGGAAGAAACAAGGAAACGATGAGGCTGCAGAAGGGTCACAGACTGCCTGCAAACACAAAGATGCATTTAGAAGGAAATATCAGGATTCCTGCCGAAGTTCCAGGTTCATCCCAACAGGTGACACACAAGCGTCTCCAAACTGCTCCTGCACATCCATCCATGTCTGGGACAACTGCAAACCTCTGTGCATTCTGGATTCAAGTCCAAGCAGAATATGCAGATATCAGCACAAAAGCCCTGAAAGTCCTTCTTCTGTTTCCAACCTCATATCTTTGTGTGGCTGGGTTTTCTGCGATGACAGTTACATTACTTAAGTAGTACCGTACTTTCCAGACTATAAGCCGCTACTTTTTTCTCGTTTTGAACCCTGCGGCTTATACGGCAATGCAGCTGGAGTATAGATTTATACGGGCTAACGGCCACCAGGGGGCGCTCTAGCAGGAAGCGCAAAAGTGAGACAGACAGGTGGAAGAGGTGATGAAGAGGAGAAGTTTTAAGCTGAACTTTAACAATCATTTTGCGTGTCATGCACAAACCGTCATCATGGAAAACACACAAAGAAACGCATATGATGCAGCTTTGAAGTTTAAAGGAATCGATGTGTCTGTAAAGAAGGAAATAGAGCTGCAGCACGGAAGCGCCATTGAGCAACAACGGAGGAGAGACGTAGAAGGAGTGTGACGGAGCCTTTGAGGATGTTCAACTCCGACACTGAAGAAGACGACTGCAGCGGTTTAATGAGCAGAAAATGAAGATACAGATCAATGACCTCTGGGTTTTTGAACCAGCCTGTTCCTGCCGTTTTACTGCCGTGTTACAGACACTGTTTGGAAAAAAGCAGTTAAGGTATGGACATAAATATTTAAATAATCGGTCTGTTTACTGTCTTTCTGAGTAAATATCTCATGTCACAACGTGGACACCTGCGGCTTATAGTCAGGTGCGACTTACAGGGTGGGGAAGCAAAATTTACAATGAACATTTAGTTGTTTTTTCTCAGCAGGCACTACGTCAATTGTTTTGAAACCAAACATATATTGATGTCATAATCATACCTAACACTATTATCCATACCTTTTCAGAAACTTTTGCCCATATGAGTAATCAGGAAAGCAAACGTCAAAGAGTGTGTGATTTGCTGAATGCACTCGTCACACCAAAGGAGATTTCAGAAATAGTTGGAGTGTCCATAAAGACTGTTTATAATGGAAAGAAGAGAATGACTATGAGCAAAACTATTACCAGAAAGTCTGGAAGATACTATTAAAGAAGAATGGGAGAAGTTGTCACCTGAATATTTGAGGAACACTTGCGCAAGTTTCAGGAAGCATGTGAAGGCAGTTATTGAGAAAGAAGGAGGACACATAGAATAAGAACATTTTCTATTATGTCAATTTTCTTGTGGCAAATAAATCAGCCCCATCAGCCCCAGATGGGACCGACTAGTTACATGGACACAAGTCCAAGGTTCCACTGGTTCTGAATTAGGGTGAGTTGATCTTCTACTGTAGAATCAGTGGAATTACCTGATATACAGTTGAAGTGTTTCAGATCACACGCTCTGAACTGACAAAGGGTTTTGTTATTGGAACCCCCGCACTTCTACCTGGTCTGCGGAAAATTTTCATGCATGAAATCAGTCCGTAGTACAAAAAAGGCTGGGGACCGCTGCTTTAGAGGGTAAAGTGATCCAAGGCAAGAACAACCACAAAAAATATCCACTGGGTTGTGATCATATAAAACCTGACTTTTTTACATAATAGAAGTTGAACAAGTCGATGAAAATACTGCATTTATGTTTGAAATCTTATAAATATTGAATAAATGTTGCATTATTATTGTAAGAACAGAGGATTATTCTACCATTTATTGCACATAATTGACATTATACAGGGATTTTTTTTTATTCTGATCTTGTGTTTGTGTATTTAAAATATGTAAAATGCACAGTAGAATTTGTCAGTTCGCTATCAAATAACACATTTTATGCCCATTTTATAAGAACGAGTCTTTAAACTGAATGATTCTTCAATATATCATCAACTCCAGTTTATAGAGCCTTGATTCTCTAATAGTAGACATTTATTCAGCTGATTTATTCCTGTAGTTTCCTGTTTTTATTCCAGTGTATTATGTCAGAGCAGATCCTTTCTGTTTCCTAAACTCTTCCTCTATGTTTTAAACTGTTGTCTTGACAAATTTAGGAAACATTTCACCAACAGCGTCGTCTTTTACTCTCCGCTCTGCCGCTCCAGTGAAAAGGTTTCACAAATGTTTATTCAGTTTGAGCAACTGAAGCAACAACTGAAGACACGGTGAACTTTCATCTGTAAACCAATGTGGTCAGAAGATAAGACGGTGCCAAACACTGACAGAAAAGTGTTTACCGAAATCTGTCTGAACTTCTGGATTCAGAATGAGTCAGGGGCTGAACTTCTGACTCTTTTCTTGAGTAAAACTGTCATAAAAACGTCATAAAAACTCACTGGGTCCGAAACATGGACAGAAGTATGTGGACGCTTCATGGTCTGGAGGATATTCACAATTATTTCACATCTGCCGAAAAAACCTCATAAATCATCTGTTTAAAAAAAAAAAATAATAATAATAATAATAAGTGTTCAGAGAACGTAAACCTCCGCCAAGCACCCCAAACGGTGTGCATGTGTGGATCGACTATTTCTTTTTAAATTCAACAGTTTCCAGGTTGTTCCATACAGCAGAAAAAATTGAAACTTGGAACCAGTCATGAGTATGTCCAATTAGATTCAATTCTAATCAATATTTGTTGAGTTCTAATTTTAAACGTGTGTTAAATGGGATTTTCAATGTTAAATGTAAATGTCCACAGAGTCCACATTCCACAGTGGATGTGGACAATTTTGTGCCACATACAAGATATTGTTCTAAGCTACGGGTGGATCAAATTGGAGGCTAATCGGAGTCGTTTTGAATTTTTTATGAATTTTTGAAAATTGCTCAATGATGAGAGATAGGACAATTGTAGATGTTGTGACCTTGCTGTGACCTTGAACTTTGACCTACTTGGCCCAAAATTTAATGGGTTGGTCCCAGGGCCTAGGCCTATCTGTGGGGAAGATTTGGGAAAGATGGTTGGAATAGTTTTCCCGTAAAGTTGCTAACAAACAAACAAATAAACACACAAAGCAAAGTGATCACAAAACCTCCAGACGGAGGTAAAAATGGATTAGATTTCTATCGCACTTTTCAAGGCACCCAGAGCCCTTTACATTATTGACCCACACAAAATTATAATTTCTGCTTCATCAAACCTGCACATACCCTGATTGTGTACTTTTTGTGTATTTTAGCGTACTTTTGTGTAGTTTTTGTATATTTTTTTTTATATTAATAGCGTATTATTTAGTGTGTTTTTTGTGCATGCTGGTGTGTATTAACTTTAAGGCCTTTTGGTTTGTTATTTATGTGAATGGAAGGTCTGAGATTTGACCAAAGACAATGAGAAAAATGTAAAAAAAACAAAATCCCTTATTTGGCTTCATCTAACCTGTAGATACACTGTGTATTTAGTGTGTGTTTTGTGTATTTTAGTGTACCTTTGCATAGTTTATGTACATGTTTTTGTATTTAAGTGTGTTGTTTAGTGTATTTTGTGTGCATGTTGGTATATAATTACTGAAGTGTATTGCATTCACATGAAAAAATGAAAATTGTCTCTGTTTTTCTGAATTAATGAGATAATTATCTCATAAAAACAGCCAAGGTTTTATTTTTTCCTAAACTGTTTCTCATAATTATGAGATAATTATTTCAGTAATTCAGAAAAACAGAGTCTATTTTTATTTTTTCATCGTCTGTGTGATCATAGTGTGTTTGTACAGAGGCATTTTGCATTTACATGGAAAAATAAAAATCTTCTCTGTTTTTCTGAATTAACGAGATAATTGTCGTAAAAACAGAACTGATTTTTTTTTTTATTTGTTCATAAAACCGTTTATCGTAATTATGAGATAATTATCTCGTTAATTCAGCAACAAAATAATCTATCCTCTTCCAAGTATGAGCGCTTTTGTTTGCAGTGAATGTAGGAAATTCAGTTTTCATTTTCAAAAGTGTTCCACCTCACAGAACAAAGACACTATGATCACACAGACGATGAAAAAATAAAAAAAGACTCTGTTTTGCTAAATTAATGAGATAATTATCTCATAATTACGAGAAACGGTTTTATGAAAAAATTTAAAAAAAATCAGCTTTGTTTTTATGAGATAATTATCTTGTTAATTGAGAAAAATAGAGCCCATTTTTATTTTTTCATCTGAATACAATATGCTTCCATATATAATAACTGAAAGCCCTTTTTATTATTTATTTATTTATTTATTTATTTATTTGAATGGAAGGTCTGAAATGTGACCAAAGACGACAAGAAAAATGTCATAAAAAATGACAAATTTAGCTTCATCAAACCTGCAGATACACTGTTTCTGTATTTGACATAGTTTTGTGTATTTTAGTATATTTTTGTGTATTTTAGGGTGTTTAAACATAGTATTTGTATGTCTCCAATGTAAATATCACTTGTTTGTTTTTTTTTATTCGTGTATTTAGCATATTTTAGAATTTTTTTTGTATATTCAATCATATTTTAGTGTATTTTAGTATATTTCAACATTATATTTGTACACCACCAACATAAATATCACTTGTTTGTTTATTTGTTTGTGTATTTGGCATATTTTAGAGTATTTTTGTGTTTTTAGCATATTTTTCTGTATTTTATTATATTTCAACATCTTATTTGTATGCCTCCAACCTAAATATTGCTGGTTTGTCATTAGACTTTTTAAGTGTAAGACATTTTAAGACTTAAAATGACCAGACTTTGAGGAAAATTCGAAAGGTTATAAATGGAACACTGGCTTGTAAATTACTGTGTTCAATGTAAAAATCCTTTTATTTATTTCTTATTTTTTCATTTTTATATTATTCCACAGTATTTATTATATTTCAGATTTTTAGGGGGTGTTTACCTCCTCTTCAGATGTGTAAATAACACTAACATTACATTAAGTCTGTCCTCCGTCCTCTTTGTCCGTCAGAGATCGTGCAGAAGGTTCGAAACGGTCAGAAGCCGTACTTCCGGCCGACCACGGACAACAGATGCCACTCGGAGGAGCTGACCATCCTGATGGAGTGCTGTTGGGCCGAGGACCCGGCGGAGAGGCCCGACTTCGGACACATCAAGATATACATGGCAAAGCTCAACAAGTAAGACCCACAACACCACACATTTACCGGTCGAACTCCAAGAAGACGTGACTAGATTTTGGAGGCTAGAGGTCAAAGGTCACTGGGGATGGGAAGCCTCTAAAGCAGGGGTGTCAAACTCATTATAGTTCAGGGGCCGCATCCTCCCTATATGATCTGAAGTGGGCCGGACCAGTGAGTTAACCCTTTCATGCACGAATTATGAGAACCTTAGTCAAGACTTTTTTCCGGAGTGTTTTTATTCCTCTTTAGGCATGTAAAAACAATGCAATTGCAATTTTAATATTTTATTTATGAACCTATTGTTCATGGCGTTACAAAATGTCCACCATACTTTTAACTTCTGAAGCAAAGAAATGTGTATTTAACAACATCAGAAGATGAATACTGTGGGAAGAAGATGCAATAAACATTTTTAAGGTTCCCAACCTGATGTTTTCTCACATTTTAACATATTCTAATACTAGTTGTTACTCACTTAACTGAGATATTATGCAAAAAAAAACAACAACTGTTAATTACACTCTAAGAACAATTAGCAATTGATTTGCACTAAAACGTGTTACTGCAGATCAATCAATTTAACAAGAACAGTAAAGTTTCACTGATGGTATGAACTGCAGTTGAAATACAGCCAGTGATGCATGGCGTCAATTTAGTGGACAGGATTAATTGCAAATTTCTTCCAATATAAAATAAATATCTGGAATTTTTAACACTGATATTAATCCTTAGATGTTACTTGATGCAAGCATATTTCTTATACCTTCAGGGGTGTCCTGATATAGAGGGATTTACAAGATATTCCAGGGATGTTTAGCATTTCTGACTTCCTGTCAGCCATCTTGGTTATGAGTAAAAAAAACAAAAGCACTTCCTATGACTGGCCAATAGGTGACAGTGTATGGGATCATGTACAAGCATCCCACTGTGTTGGCAACTAAAACGTCAACACCCATAAATACACAGGAAAACAGCTTTTGAATAGCTGTCCACTCTAATGACCAGTATGCATGAAAGGGTTAATAACATAATAATATATATAAATAATGCCAACTCCAAACATTTCAATGTGTTTTATAGTAAAAAAGTAAAATTACATTATGGAAACATTTACATCCATAAATTGTCCTTTTAAAAATGTGAATAACATGACCAGCCATGAAAAAACTGAAATTTATTAAGAAAAATAAGTGCAATTTTAACTCTATTTTGCCTCCTCTTATCATTTGTAAATGTGCATTACAACGTACAAATCACAATGGATCTGCAAATTTACAAAATATTTTAGTAACTGGCAGAATATTAGTAAAATTGCACTTACTTCTCTTAGCACATTTCTAGTTTTTCATATTTTTTGTGACAGGCTAGTTTGTAAATTTACACATTTTCATGGAATTTCACTGTTTTAAACTAAAACAAAGGAAAAATTAGGAATTGTCATTATTTGTAGGTTTGTCTGGTAGTATTTTACTGATCTGACCCACTTGAGACTAAAGTAGGGCTTTTTATGGCCCCTAAAGTAAAACGATTGACTGTTAATATCTTCAGTGAAATTTTTACATTTCACAAATTCATTCCAGGGGCTGGATTGGACCCTTTGGTGGGCCAGTTTTGGCCCCCAGGCCGTATGTTTGACACCTGTGCTCTAAGGTCTGGTTGAATTTGACTGTAAAGACGACACTAGGACCATTTACAACAGTTACAACACAGAGTTAAATACCAACATATGCAAACATTTCACCACAGCATCCAATTAAACTGCGCCAATGGAGCGTCTCTGATTGGCTGCTGAACAAAGGAGGCGGGGCTAACAGTGATGCCACATCCTCTGTCATAGGCGCTAACATTAAACTTGTCTGGGTTCTATTGATGCCATTAATATTAGCGTCATTTCACTGAGTCGACCTGCTTTCCTATTGTTTATGAATAATCTCCATGACGACCACCTCTTGCCAGTGGAAAAAATTTTTAATCGAAAAACGAGTTTATGTGAAATTGTCGTTTTTCCATTAGGTTGATTTTTATGCACAAGTTATATTCACGCAATTTGAAGAACAATGGAAAAGAAACTGGTGTCACATCATGTCACAGTATCTTTGATTAAACACAGATTCAAACATACAAATTTATAAGAAAACCTTTAATGTAACAGAACAGGTGTCATAATAACCCCCCCCCCCCCCCCCCCATCTGATCAGAACCTCCACCAAGGAACGGAGAAGGTTATGTTTTCATCAGGGTTTGTTTGTTTGTCTGTTAGCAAGATAGCTCAAAAAGTTATGGACAGATTTGGATGACATTTTCAGGAAATGTTGATACTGACACAGGAACAAATGATTAAATTTTGGTGATTGGGGGATGGGGGGGGGGGATTTAGATAAAATTTTCAGGAAATGATACTGGCACAAGGAACAAATGATAAAATTTTGTTGATGATGGGGGGGGGTTGATGACATTTTCAGGAAATGTTGATGCTGGCACAAGGAATACATGATTAAATTTTGTTGGTAATGAGGGGAGGGGTCTTATCTGCCTCGGCGGAGGTCCGAGTGCTTTTCTAGTTAGTGTATATTTTGTCTGTTTTTTTCCCTGTTGGGTTCAGCCTGTCCTTTCAGTGACTCTTCTTTTTCTTTTGTGGTGTAGTTGTGCAGAAGCTGCAGCAGACAGTTCAGTCTGCTGTATGGGTTTCTAACACTGGGCCTGTCTGTACTACAGTTGGATGTTTTTGCAGGCTGGTTGGCACAGTCGTCCAACCCGGAGGTGGTTCATTCTAGTTTACACTTCCATCCTTGACGTCTCTTTGAAACTCTAATAATGAATTGGACAAATTGAAATCCACAGAGTCTGTTCGGCGTGTGCGCTGCCAAATTCAACAAGTACTCAATGTGTTGAAAATAGGATTTTCTGAGTAAGTTGATAAGTTTAAGATATTCCAAAGGGGAAACAGGAAAGGAATCATGTTCTGGAAATCACCAAGACAATTTTAGATAAAAGGCTGTTTGTAATTCCTGACAGGAAGTGCTCTTTGCTGCCTTTCCATCACTGTATGTGTGTGTGTGTGTGTGTGTGTGTGTGTGTGTGTGTAAGAGTGTGTGTGTCCATGTTTCGGGTATTGTTTTCAATGATCCCATGAATCATTCATATGCATATTTTGGTTTGGAGTTTTTTTGTGGACGCAGGAAGGGAGGCGCGAATGTTTCCCCCCCCGAGCAGAGCAGCTCTGTCAGAAACAGTAACTGTATGAAAGCATCCCTGCTGATACGTGGTGACACCGAAACACACACACACACACACACACACACATAAAACACATACACATAAAACACATACACACACACATACACAAAAAGCATTAAACATACTCACACACACAAGGATACACAGCTCATCCATGGGTTTGGATGTGAACTGGTGTCCTGTTTCCAGATGTGATATTGTGAATAAAAACAGGACACAGACCTCACACACACACACACACACACACACACATATTCCACTTTAACCCTTTGAAGACAGTCGTGTCTCCGGTGCCTCCACTGTCGTTCAAATTACTGTAACTCTTATTGACAAAGTCCAAATGCCATCTGAAAGCTGAGGTTCAGAGCTTTGTATTTATATAGAACACATTAGGGTGGAGGTCTGCATCGACTGAGGGGGTGGCATGGAAGTGGGCGGAGCATAGAGCAGCAGAGTGCAGTCAGTGAGAGCGACATGGAAGGTTTTAGCGGTGTTTTAGTGGTGACTTGTCATAAATAATTGTATGTAATAGTGATAGTGCTGTTTTGGAGTGCCCTTAGATGTTCGACAGGCTCAGTCTGTGCCTGGATTTAAATCACATCTAAAAACACACTTTTTCTCATTGGCTTTTAATCAATGACTGAGATGTTTCTTTTTTTTTTTTTTTTTTTTTTTTTCTTATGTTTTTATCAGATTTTTATTCGTCTTTGTTTTTTTGATGGTTGTATTTTGTTGTTCGTAGCCCGGTGTGCACCCTGTGTTATCACTGTATTTACTTCTTTACTTCCTTGTTTTATGATTCGTGTACAGCACTTTGGCCAGCTGTAAAGTTCTTAAAGTGCTTTATAGATAAAGTTGATATGGTATGTTATGGTAAATGATAGGCCTGTAACAGTACACATACCGAACCAAACCGTTTCGGTACACACCTGTTCAGTTCGGCACATAGCTGTACTGAAACGGCACAGCATGTGGAGAAAAAGAAAAAGGAACGAAAGACGTTTTTTAATGCAGAACTTTAAAGCCGAGCAAGTTCCACACAGACATATTGAAGGAGCGCACATTGACCCGAAATATGAAATATCAGCTGATATAAGGTTAAAAAAACAATAAATATGATGTGAACCTGGAAGGAAGAGAGCGAAGACCCTCCACCATCAGTCCAGTCCAGTTTGGGATCACTATGGGTTCAGGTGAAAGACAACAACGAGGAAAGAGACGCTGATAAGATGGAGGTTATTTGGCCCCTAGGAACTACGGTAGTTCTGAAACACTTACACCTGCTCTCTCTCTCTCTCTCTCTCTCTCTCTCTCTCTCTCTCTCTCTCTCTCTCTCTCTCTCTCTCTCTCTCTCTCACACACACACACACACACATGCTGTATAACAGAGGAATACGCCAGCGTTAGTTATGTTAGTGATGGACCACCACCCCCCCCCCCCCCCCCCCCCCCCGGGGTTTTTGACAAATTGTACCCTGCACAGACACACAAACACACACAGTGGCCTGAACAGTTTGTTCTCTGTCCTAAAATAAATCATTTGGTTAATTTTCTCGTCAAAGTTTCTCTTCAGTTTGTTTAAACAGAATACCAGTTTGTCCTCTTGTTAATGTTGCACTTCAGGTGGAATTGTTTTGTTCTTTTTCTGCAGAACGTGAACTGACAGAACTGTGATTTGATTTTTGTTCGTCGTTCAAAACTACCTGTCAGGGAAAAGTGCAATAGTAGTGTTTACAATACATTTAGTAATATTAATGATTTATTTTATTTTCTATTTGATTTATAGCAGCAGAATTATATTATTCCTGTTTCTCTATATTCCATTGTCTCCAAAAATTTGGGGAAAAATGTTCAAAAATTCATAAATGCAGTAAAGACATTTTGAGGGGTTTTCTTTCTTCCCGTACCGAACCGAGAAAAACCGAACCGCGGCTTTGAAAACTGAAAACGTACTGAACCGAAATCTTTGTGTACCGTTACAGGCCTAGTAAATGCCTCCCAGTGACTGGTGCTGGTGTAAAAACAGGTGTTTTGGAGGTAAATGTGTAAAGGCCTGTGTGTGTTTGTGCTGTCGCTGGGACCTCTCCTGTGTTGGCTGTGTGATGCTGCTGCTGCTGCTGCTGATGTATGGTTTTCCATTTGGACGGCAGAGCTCAGTGTGATTGATAACCTCTGGAGCACTCAAGGATGCTCTGACAGCTGTAGACAAGCCCCTCCCCTTGGACATGACCCCCCCCCCCCCCCCAGCCCGGCCTGTCCTGCGTGTTAATGCACTGTTTGCCAGTTATTTTCATTAGGTAAATGTATGTTGTTGACATGACGTGATGGATGGGCTGTTATTTCTGGTATGAGTCGGAGCTTTGGGCTTGAAGGGCGCAGTAACAAGAAGGGTGTTGAGCGGTCAACGGGTGGGTTGAACCCGCACACGGAGCCCACACCGGCCTCGCCACGAATACCTGACCTCTCACCGAGCTAATCAAGTGTCTGACTGTTTACCCTCACTAAATATTCCCCCAGGCCAGGCAGTGAACCCTGTGTGTGCATGCAAATACACTATGTGGACAAAAGTATGTGGACACGTTGAGTTCAGGGGTTTGTTTTCTAACAGGGGTCTGGCATACAAAACAATACAGACTAATGTCACAGTATAGTTTTATATTATGGGATAGATATCAGTGCATTGGTTAGTTTGGGTTAAATTGTTATCGTTGCTTCCAAAATGCCTCAGAGATGGATTGGACTGAATTTCTCTCAAAATTGATTTTGTTTTTGTTTTGTTTTTATCCATGACTATAAATTACCTTACCATACCTCACCATACCTTTTCTTTTCTTTTTTTTTTTTTTTTAACCTTTCCTTACCTTGACATACCTTACCTTAGCTTACCTCAGTTTATCTTTTTACCTTACTTACCATACCTTACCTGATCTTATCTTTTTACCTCACCTTACCCCACCTTATTTTTTTTTTTACCTTACCTTACCTTAACATACCTTACCTTAGCTTACCTTACCTTATCTTTTTTACCTTACCTTACGTTACATTACTTTACCTTACCTTACCATAGCTTACCTTATCTTTTTACCTTACCTTACCTTACATTACCATACCTTACCTTATCTTATCTTTTTACCTTACCCTACCCTACCTTACCTTATCTTTTTACCTTACCTTATCATATCTTATCTTTTTACCTTACTTTACACTACCGTACCTTACCTTACCTTACTTTACCTATCTTTTTACCTTACCTTACCATACCATACCTTACCTTACTATACCATATCTTACCTTATCTTATTTTATCTTTTTACCTTAATTACCTTACCTTACCATACCCTACCTTACCTTATCTTTTTACCATACCTTGCCTTACCTTACCATACCTTACCTTACCTTACCTTACCTATCTTTTACCTTACCTTACCTTACCATATCCTACCTTACCTTATCTTTTACCATACCTTGCCTTACCTTACCTTACCTTACCTTACCTTACCTTACCTTACCATACCATACCTTACCTTACCTTACTTTACCTATCTTTTTAGCTTACTTTACCCGACCCTACCTTACCTTATCTTTTTACCATACCTTACCTTACCTTACCTTACCTTATCTCATAAATCACTATTAGGTGGATGCTGGATTGGCTGTGATCCCAGATTAAACCACTTTTGGTGGGTACTAACCTGTTTACTTTGGGACTGAAGCCCTCTGGAGGTTTGGACCCACTGGTTTAACACCGCAGGTTCTTGTCAGAGTCATTGCGCTGTGGGTAACACTGCACATACACCGATCCTTCAAGTTTCCTTCTATTGTATGTTTTATTGTTGTCAAACTTAAACGCTGTACCTGACAAATGTCCCCTCGGGGACGCTAACGTTCATTTGGTTACTTTTACTTCCGCTTGTAAAAAATCTGTGGATAAACAGAGTTCATTTGTAGAGTTGAACCGTTGGACACCAGATGTTTCCTGCTTTTAGAAAAGTCACTTTTCAGTCTCTGAGCAGCAACGACTTCAAGGAATCAGTCAGAAGGAAGAAGAAAGGGAGATGAACATGAATGTGTGTTTATGTCGCTGTTATACTGGTGTTTATTCTCACACATTTACATTAATATTCCAATATCAACATTTATATAAACTCTATCTGAGTTCAGTTAGGAGATTATTCTGAATGTAGAGGATTACCTGATTGAAATGTACAATATGAAGATATTGTTCAGGTTTAAATCATAAACAGAGTAAACACAATTAACGGAGTAAACAGTGTAAATGAAGTAAACAGTGTAAATGAAGAAAACTGTGTAAATGGAGTAAACCGAATAAATGAAGTAAACAGAGTAAACAGTATAAACAGAGTAAACAGTGTAAATGGAGTAAACAGAGTAAATGAAGTCAACAGAGTAAACAGTTTAAACAGTGTGAATGAAACAGAGTAAGGAGTGTAAATAGAGTAAACAGTGTAAACGAAGTAAACAGTAAACTATAAACAGTGTAAACAGTTAAATTGTATGGACAGAGTAAACTGTAAACAGAGTAAACTATAAGCAGTGTAAACTGTAAACAGTGTAAACAGAGTAAACCATTTAAACAGAGTAAATGAAGTAAACAGTGTAAACGGAGTAAACAAAGTAAACATGGTAAACAGTATAAATAGTGTAAATGAAACAAACAGAGTAAACAGTGTAAAAGGAGTAAACAGTGTAAACAAAGTGAACAGAGTAAACTATAAACAGTGTAAACAGTTAAATTGTGTAAACAGGGTAAACTGCAAACAGAATAAACTATAAACAGTGTGAACAGTAAACCATGTAAACAGAGTAAACAGCCTAAACAGAGTAAATTGGGTAAACAGAGTAAAATATAAACAGTGTAAACTGTAAACAGTCTAAACAGTAAACCGTGTAAACAGAGTAAACAGCCTAAACAGGTAAATTGTGTAAACAGAGTAAACTGTAAACAGAGTAAACTGTGAACAGAGTAAACAGTGTGTACAGAGTAAACAGTAGAAACAGTGTAAACAGTAGAAACAGTGTAAACAGTGGATATGTTGTGTGATTGTGCTTGTGTTTTCTGCTTTAAACTTAAACACGTGTGTGTGTGTGTGTGTGTGTGTAGGTGTGTGTGTGTGTGTGTGTGTGTGTGTGTGTGTGTATGCGTGTGTGTGTGTGTGTGTGTGTGTGTGTGTAGGATCTGTGACCCAGTAGAATCGTGGCGTGAATCCAGGCATTGATGCTTTTTAACCGCCACGCCGGTGTAGATGACTCACCTTCGCTCTGTCGGAGTAAATGCGTGTACATGGTGTGTGTGTGTGTTTGTGTGTGTGTGTGTGTGTGTGTGTGTGTGTGAGGGTGTGTGTGTGTGGAGATCTCCAGAGACACACATTATACAATACAGGGATTATATAATTACAGAATCTGTGGAAATGCTACGACGGCAGCAGAAGGGATGAAAATAGAGCTGTTACTGAAGGTTTGGTTTGTTTTTACTCCACCACCAGGACGACACTCAAACACACTGGGATGGTTTTCACACTGGTTACCCAAGTGTTAACTTTATGGAGGACTTTATATGTGATATTATTGTTCAGAGGCTGCCTTTGAGGTTGATGCAGTAGATTCACCCACAGGTGGATTCTGTTCATGTAGACACTGAACAGTTGAGTTCAAATGAGAGAAAATAAGCCACATCCAACCTGTAAAACCCACCATCACTACAGACATACGAACTCCAGAAGAAATCCAATAATAAACTGAAATGTTGGACTGAAATGATTATATTTCCTAAGTGCATGTAAACGCATCAGATGTGATTCTTACAATTATCTGATGAGTAACAGTGATTGGATTTTAATGGTCATGAAAACCGGCTCAGTGATACTAACACTGGTTTTATATCAAACCTCATGGAGTCGTATTCTATTATCACTGAAGTACGACTCAGTGAAAAAGATGAAGATTTTCAAATGGAAGTGGCAGATTAGATTAGATTAGATTAGATTAGATTAGATTAGATTAGATTAGATTAGATTAGATTAGATTAGATAGAACTTTACTGATCCTTTGGGCAGAACCCTCAGAAAATGGAGGTTCCAATAACAGCACAAACACCAAATATATACAGCAGAAAAAAAAACACAAGAAAACAGCAAAACAAAAACTATGAAAGCAGTAGTGGAAAACTGCAGTTGTAGATTAGAAAGTACGAGAAACAAGTGGCAAACTAGTAATAATAATAATAATAATAATAATAATAATAATAATAATAATAATAATAATAATGAGTAGCTTATTATGTTATAATATAATAATACAATACTATAGTATGTACAAATACACACACACACACACACACACAGTGGATATAAAAAGTCTACACACCTCTGTTCAAATGCCAGGTGTTTGTGATGTAAAATAATGAGCCCAAGATAAATCATTTCAAAACTTTTTCCACCATTAATGAGACCTAAAAACCTGTATGAGTCAGTAGAAAAACAAACTCAAATCTTTTAAGGGGAAAAATAAAAAATTAAAAACTTACAATAGCCTAGTTGCATAAATATGTACACCCTTAAACTAATACTTTGTTGCATCATCTTTGGCTTTTATTACTTTTATCCTGTGATTCTATCTATCTATCTATCTATCTATCTATCTATCTATCTATCTATCTATCTATCTATCTATCTATCTATCTATCTATCTATCTATCTATCTATCTATCTATCTATCTATCTATCTATCTAGGGAGAGAGAGTGTGATAACAGTAATAGTAGTCATAACGATATACAAGTAACAGTAGTATGGAAGTAATGATAATAAGCAGAGGTGAGAGAATTAAATTACCAACAGCAAGAAAACAAACATTCCACATTAAAGTAAACAATAAACAACCACAGTAAACAGCATCACACCACAGAATTGCATAAATGTCATATTTACTTATAAATGCAGTTTCTTACATATTTGTCAAATTTTCTTTTATCTTTTCATTTATTTCTTTTAACTTTTTTCAACAGTATTGACAGTATGTGTTTATGTCTTTATCACTTTAATATTGTGTGGGTTTTTTTAACTCCAGTGCTCGTCTTCTGTCCTTGTTTGTGGCTCAGTGTCTCTAATTGTGTTGTGGTGTGTGTTGTTCTTCAGGGAGGGCAGCACCAGTATCCTCAACAACCTTCTGTCCAGGATGGAACAGTACGCCAACAACCTGGAGAACCTGGTGCAGGAGCGGACTCAGGCGTATCTGGAGGAGAAACGGAAAGCTGAGAACCTCCTCTACCAAATCCTGCCACAGTAAGAAGAACAGGACTGTCCTACTCTGAAAACAAACCAGTGAACGCACCTCAGACTGTGTCCCTGTGCATTAGTCAAACCCCAGAACCCTCCGAACACCACAGTTTATAAACTGATACAGGTCTGTTAGTGTGAGCCCATAGTCCAGGGGTGTCCACTCCTGGTCCTCCACATCTACTGTCCTGCATGTTTTAGACGTGTCCATCTTCCAACTCACCTGATTCAGACGATAAGCCTGTCATCAAACTCTGCAGAAGACTGATACTGACAGTCAGGTGGACTGGAAGAGGAAACATCTAAAACATACAAGACAGTAGATCTGGAGGACCAGGAGTGGACCCCCCTGGACTAAAACATGCAGGACAGTAGATGTGGAGGACCAGGAGTGGACCCCCCTGGACTAAAACATGCAGGACAGTAGATCTGGAGGACCAGGAGTGGACCCCCCTGGACTAAAACATACAGGACAGTAGATGTGGAGGACCAGGAGTGGACCCCCCTGGACTAAAACATACAGGACAGTAGATGTGGAGGACCAGGAGTGGACCCCCCTGGACTAAAACATACCGGACAGTAGATGTGGAGGACCAGGAGTGGACCCCCCTGGACTAAAACATGCAGGACAGTAGATGTGGAGGACCAGGAGTGGACCCCCCTGGACTAAAACATACAGGACAGTAGATGTGGAGGACCAGGAGTGGACCCCCCTGGACTAAAACATGCAGGACAGTAGATGTGGAGGACCAGGAGTGGACCCCCCTGGACTAAAACATACAGGACAGTAGATGTGGAGGACCAGGAGTGGACCCCCCTGGACTAAAACATGCAGGACAGTAGATGTGGAGGACCAGGAGTGGACCCCCCTGGACTAAAACATGCAGGACAGTAGATGTGGAGGACCAGGAGTGGACCCCCCTGGACTAAAACATGCAGGACAGTAGATGTGGAGGACCAGGAGTGGACCCCCCTGGACTAAAACATACAGGACAGTAGATGTGGAGGACCAGGAGTGGACCCCCCTGGACTAAAACATGCAGGACAGTAGATGTGGAGGACCAGGAGTGGACCCCCCTGGACTAAAACATACAGGACAGTAGATGTGGAGGACCAGGAGTGGACCCCCCTGGACTAAAACATGCAGGACAGTAGATGTGGAGGACCAGGAGTGGACATAGAAGATGAAAGAGGACAGACGGACACATTAGAACGATATAAAAGAAGGACAGACAGAAGGACAGATATGATAGAAGGAGTAAGAGCAGAACAGAAAAGGCCTGAACATCTGCCCTTTGTCAAAGACACACACACAGACAGACAAACGGGATTCAAACAGACAGGTAGAAGGGCAGACAGAAGGACAGAATACAGACAGACAGGTAGTTTCTGACACCAAGCCCTTCTCCTGTTCATGTGAGTTCAGTGTTTTCACCTTCGGTTTATTTTCCAATTAACAGAAAATAAGAATAAACAGTGACACATGAACCTGACGGCCGCGGAGAAGAGTTAAAAAAAAAAAAAAAAACTGTTGGTGAAAGCTGACGACAAAATCAACACAGAATTCAGCTTTTTCTGTTTTCATGTGTTTCATCAACTTGAGCCATAAACAAAAATACCAAATACTCAACAACTGTCAGAATTTAACCCTTTAAATGACAGGTTTCTAATGTCAACATACTATAGTTTTATGCAAAAAGCACAAAAAACTACATAAAAATGTCATTAGTTTTTCATTTTTAAAAAAATCATCTTGGTGTAAGTCTATGATATGTCTAATAATTCCAATATGTCCAATATTCCTAATATGTCCAATATGTCTAACATGTCCAATATGCCTAATATGTTTAATATGTCCAATATGTTCAATACGTCCAATATGCCTAATATGTCTAATATGTCCAATATGCCTAATACATCAGACGTCCAATATGTCCAATATGCCTTATATGTCTAATATGTCCAATATGCCTAATACATCAGACGTCCAATATGTCCAATATGCCTTATATGTCTAATATGTCCAATATGCCTAATACATCAAATATGTCTGATATGCCCAATATGTCTAATATGTCCAATATGTCCAATACAACTTATGTCTAATATGTCCAATACAATTTATGTCTAATACATCCAATATGTCCAATATGTCTAATATGTCTAATAAGTCTTGTCTGTGTTCGCAGCTCCGTGGCCGAGCAGCTGAAGCGAGGGGAGACGGTGCAGGCGGAGGCGTTCGACAGCGTCACCATCTACTTCAGTGACATCGTGGGCTTCACGTCCCTGTCTGCAGAGAGCACGCCCCTGCAGGTCCGACAGCACGGCGCTCATATTTACGCTGAGCTTTCACAGGTCGCACCCATGAACCAAACAGCAGCGTGACAAAGCCAGACCCAGACAGGAACATGAACAGGAAAACCAATTATCCAGACCAATCTAAAAGACATTTGAACGCCTCCATTCAAGGACAGACGTTCAGACGCTGATTAAACATGAGTGGAAGGACGGCAAATTATCCCTAAATGCACAAAAATACTGTTTGTTCTTTTTAAAAATACACAAAGTGAAAGAAGGAGGTGGAAGGTTTTTATGGGGATGATTAATAAATCTGTAATTATCAGCAGAAATGTCAACGTTACTGTTTCTGTTCAGTTTAAAGCGTCTGGTCCGAAGTGAAAAACAACAAAAGTACGATTATTTATGATCAGAACAAGAGGAAAATGAAAAATACATATAAAGATAAAGCATTTAGAACCATTAAAATAACCAAATGCATGTTTAAGATCCAAACAGGAGAAGCAGGAAGTACAATAATGAAAAATATGAAAGTGTTTGATCTGCTTTGATAGTTTTATTATCAGTGACATTTGATGCTGATTGTTCACAGACACAGATTTACACCATGAAGAGGTTTTATTTGTAACAACAAACTGAAGAAGAAACATTTGAATACATCTGCATGAACTCATCATTAAACACAGATTAAATACAAAGGAATAGGAATAGGTTTTACACACAACAGAAAAGATACCAAAACAATACTACTACTATTACTTCTACTACCTCTACTACTACTACTACTACTATAACTTCTACTACTACTACTATAACTTCTACTACTACTACTATTACTACTACTATTACTTCTACTACCTCTACCACCACCACTACTACTACTACTACTACTACTACTAATATTAATAATAATAATAATAATAATAATAATAATAATACTTCTACTACTACTACTATTACTATTATTTCTACTACCATTACTACTATTATTACTTCTACTACTACTACTACTACTACTACTACTACTATTACTTCCACTACTATTACTTCTACTACTACTACTACTATTACTATTACTTCTACTACTACTACTATTACCTCTACTACTACTACTACTACTTTTACTATTACTTCTACTACTACTACTACTACTTCTATTATTACTTCTACTACTACTACTACTACTACTACTATTACTGCTACTATTACTTCTACTACTGTTACATCTACTACTACTACTACTACTACTACTATTACTTCTACAATTAGAATACTACTATTATTTCTACTACTATTACTTTTACTACTACTACTACTACTACTTCTACTATTACTTCTACTACTACTACTACTACTATTACTTCTAGTACCACTACTATTACTTCTACTACCACTACAATTACCTCTACTACTATTACTACTACTACTACTACTCCTACTACTACTACTACTGCTATTACTACTACTACTACTATTGCTTCTACAACTTCTACTACTATTACTTCTACTACTACTACTATTAATAGTAGTAGTAATAGTAGAAGTCTACTATTTCTACTACTATTATTTCTACTACTATTACTTCTACTACTACTACTACTACTACTTCTACTACTATTACTACTTCTACTCCTACTACTATTAGTACTACTGCTACTATTACTTCTACTACTACTACGACTACTACTACTACTTCTACTCCTACTACTATTAGTACTACTGCTACTATTACTTCTACTACTACTTCGACTACTATTACTTCTACTACGACCACTACTACTCCTATTACTTCTACTCCTACTACTATTAGTACTACTGCTACAATTACTTCTACTATTATTTCTACTCCTACTACTATTAGTACTACTGCTACTATTACTTCTACTACTACTTCTACTACTATTACTATTACTACTCCTCCTCCTTATCCTACTACTTGTTCTACTACTGATGTTAAAATATGTTGAAATGTGAATGATGTAATCAGAAAAAGACACAGTGACACAAAAATGAACAGAAGTAATAAATGAAAATAAGACATAAAAAGACAAACTACCTCAAAGACGTCACATGTTGCAGTTCCTTTTAACCGTCATCATACTTTTAACATTAGATAAGATGCTCGGTTGTAAATCCTCGTTTCTGATTTCGTCGAGAGCTGCTTCAAAAACGAGCTGAAAGTGTAAAAGGTTCAGTTCCTGCTCCTCCTTCAACCCCTGGATGAGAGTCTCCAAATGTACGCTCCGTCGCGGTGTAACGTGACTCAACTCTGCGTCAACACACACACTCTGCCCTCTTATCAGCCGTACTATTTACAGGTCCAGTGTGTGTGGGAACGATGAGACACACAGTAGGTAGAGGAGGGCACTTGAACGCATCACCAGGAAAACACACACCAACACACACGTTCAAACTCATGACAGTACTGGGTTTGTTTGTTGTTCTGAGAAGGTGCGTTGTCCTTCGTCCATGTTCAGATCCATTTAATATTCAGTCTTTCATCACACTAACCCCCAGAACTGACAGCCAATCAAATGTCAGGATTGTCCTCCAGGTACTTGGTCAGGTTCTCCATTAAAAACATCATTTATGTACTTTTACATCAACAACAAAAATAAACAGCCTTTTGTAAATTCAGTGGACGTTAGAGGGTCTTAGGCCTGCCCCATCTGTTTACTACTACTACTACTACTACTACTACTACTACTACTACTACTATTACTACTACTACTACTACTACTACTACTACTACTATTACTACTATTACTACTACTACTACTACTACTACTACTACTACTACTACTATTACTACTACTACTACTACTACTACTACTACTTCTACTATTACTACTACTACAATTACTACTACTACTACTACTATTACTACTACTACTACTACTACTATTACTACTACTACTACTACTACTACTACTATTACTACTACTACTACTACTACTATTACTACTACTACTACTACTACTACTACTACTATTACTACTACTACTACTACTACTACTTCTACTATTACTACTACTACAATTACTACTACTACTACTACTATTACTACTACTACTACTACTTCTACTACTACTACTACTACTACTTCTACTATTACTACTACTACAATTACTACTACTACTACTACTACTACTACTACTACTACTACTACTATTACTACTACTACTACTACTACTACTACTTCTACTATTACTACTACTACAATTACTACTACTACTACTACTATTACTACTACTACTACTACTACTACTATTACTACTACTACTACTACTACTACTACTACTATTACTACTACTACTACTACTACTACTATTACTACTACTACTACTACTACTACTACTACTATTACTACTATTACTACTACTACTACTACTACTACTACTACTATTACTACTACTACTACTACTACTACTACTTCTACTATTACTACTACTACTACTATTACTACTACTACTACTACTACTACTTCTACTATTACTACTACTACAATTACTACTACTACTACTACTATTACTACTACTACTACTACTACTACTACTACTACTACTACTACTACTATTACTACTATTACTACTACTACTACTACTACTACTACTACTACTATTACTACTACTACTACTACTACTACTTCTACTATTACTACTACTACAATTACTACTACTACTACTACTATTACTACTACTACTACTACTACTATTACTACTACTACTACTACTACTACTATTACTACTACTACTACTACTACTATTACTACTACTACTACTACTACTACTACTACTATTACTACTACTACTACTACTACTACTACTACTTCTACTATTACTACTACTACAATTACTACTACTACTACTACTATTACTACTACTACTACTACTTCTACTATTACTACTACTACAATTACTACTACTACTACTACTACTATTACTACTACTACTACTACTACTACTATTACTACTACTACTACTACTACTACTATTACTACTACTACTACTACTACTACTACTACTATTACTACTCCTGGTACTACTACTCCTAGTATTACTTCTACTACTCCTATTACTATTACTACTACTACTACTACTCCTACTACTCCTAGTACTACTGCTACTACTACCATTACTACTTCTATTCCTACTACTCCTACTGCTACTACTCCTATTACTACTACTACTACTACTACTACTACTACTACTCTCCCTACTACTCCTAGTGCTACTGCTACTTCTTCCGTTACTACTACTACTACTACTACTCCTAGTATTACTGCTACTACTCCTATTACTACTACTATTACTACTACTACTCTTCCTACAACTCCTAGTACTACGATTACTACTACTACTACTACTACTACCATTACTATTACTCCGACTACTACTCCTACTACTCCTAGTACTACTGCTACTACTCCTATTACTACTACTACTACTACTCTTCCTACCACTCCTACTACTCCTAGTACTGCTACTACTACTCCTTTTACTACTGTTACTTCTACTATTACTTCTACTGCTTCTACTCCTACTACTCCTAGTACTGCTACTACTACTCTTCTTTCTACTCCTACTTCTGCTACTACTCCTACTCCTAGTACTACTACAACTACTGCTACCATTACTACTACTACTTTTACTAGTCCTAGTACTACTACTACTACTACTACTACTACTACTACTACTACTACTACTACATTACCCATTACTACTACTACTCCTAGTACTGCTACTACTACCACTCCTCTTTCTACTCCTACTTCTACCACTCCTCCTCATCCTACTACTCCTTCTCCTCCTACTCCTAGTACTACTACTACCATTACTACTACTACTTTTACTACTTCTAGTTCTACTAGTACCACTACTACTATTACTACTCCTAGTACTGCTACTACTACTACTCTTCTTTCTACTCCTACTCCTACTCCTACTTCTCATCCTACTACTTCTCCCCCTCCTCCTACTACTACTACTACTACTGTAACTACTCCTACTACTGCTACTACTACTCCTCTTTCTACTACTCCTCCTACTCTTCCTCCTCCTAGTACTACTACTACTATTACTACTACTCCTAGTACTACTACTACTACTCTTCCTCCTCCTCCTCCTAGTACTACTACTACTACTACTCTTCTCCCTCCTCCTCCTAGTACTACTACTACTAGTACTACTACTCTTCTTCCTCCTCCTCCTCCTAGTACTACTACTACTACTACTACTCTTCTTTCTACTCCTCCTCCTCCTCCTAGTACTACTACTCTTCTTCTTCCTCCTCCTCCTCCTAGTACTACTACTACTACTCTTCTTTCTACTCCTCCTCCTCCTCCTAGTACTACTACTCTTCTTCTTCCTCCTCCTCCTAGTACTACTACTACTACTACTCTTCTTCCTCCTCCTCCTCCTCCTCCTCCTCCTAGTACTACTACTACTACTACTACTACTCTTCTTTCTACTCCTCCTCCTCCTCCTCCTCCTCCTAGTACTACTCCTACTCTTCTTCCTCCTCCTCCTCCTCCTCCTCCTAGTACTACTACTACTACTACTACTACTACTCTTCTTTCTACTCCTCCTCCTCCTCCTCCTCCTCCTAGTACTACTCCTACTCTTCTTCTTCCTCCTCCTCCTCCTCCTAGTACTACTACTACTACTACTACTACTACTCTTCTTTCTACTCCTCCTCCTCCTAGTACTACTCCTACTCTTCTTCCTCCTCCTCCTCCTCCTAGTACTACTACTACTACTACTCCTACTCTTCTTCTTCCTCCTCCTCCTCCTCCTAGTACTACTACTACTACTACTACTACTCTTCTTTCTACTCCTCCTCCTCCTCCTCCTCCTCCTAGTACTACTCCTACTCTTCTTCCTCCTCCTCCTCCTCCTAGTACTACTACTACTACTACTCCTACTCTTCTTCCTCCTCCTCCTCCTCCTAGTACTACTACTCCATAACTTGTTTTCATATGAGTGAATCTTCTGTGTTGGTCTACTCCATTGTTTCCTTTTGGACACAGTCCGTTCATAGTTTCTGTTCCTCATCATTAACCTTCTCCAAACTCATGTGTGTTTGTCAACAGGTGGTCACGCTGCTCAACGACCTCTACACCTGCTTCGACGCCATCATTGATAATTTTGACGTGTACAAGGTGAGTCCAGATCAGGTCTATGATGCGTATAAATATCCATTTTCCTGGTGTTTTACTGGTAGTACCCCTCCTGTCCTGCAGGTGGAGACCATCGGTGACGCCTACATGGTGGTGTCGGGTCTGCCGGTGCGGAACGGGAAACTCCACGCACGAGAAATCGCAGGAATGTCTCTGGCTTTGTTAGAACAGGTGAAGACGTTCAAGATCCGACACCGACCCAACGACCAGCTGAGACTCAGGATAGGAATACACACAGGTACTGAGAATACACACAGGTACTAGGAATACACACAGGTACTAGGAATACACACAGGTACTGAGAATACACACAGGTACTAGGAATACACACAGGTACTAGGAATACACACAGGTACTGAGAATACACACAGGTACTAAGAATACACACAGGTACTAGGAATACACACAGGTACTAAGAATACACACAGGTACTAGGAATACACACAGGTACTAGGAATACACACAGGTACTAGGAATACACACAGGTACTGAGAATACACACAGGTACTAAGAATACACACAGGTACTAGGAATACACACAGGTACTAAGAATACACACAGGTACTAGGAATACACACAGGTACTAAGAATACACACAGGTACTAAGAATACACACAGGTACTAGGAATACACACTGATACTAAGGATACACACAGGTACTAAGAATACACACAGGTACTAGGAATACACACAGGTACTAAGAATACACACAGGTACTAAGAATACACACAGGTACTAGGAATACACACTGATACTAAGGATACACACAGGTACTAAGAATACACACAGGTACTAAGAATACACACAGATACTAAGAATACACACAGGTACTGGGAATACACACAGGTACTAAGAATACACACAGGTACTAAGAATACACACAGGTACTAGGAATACACACTGATACTAAGGATACACACAGGTACTAAGAATACACACAGGTACTGGGAATACACACAGATACTAAGAATACACACAGGTACTAAGAATACACACAGGTACTAAGAATACACACAGGTACTAAGAATACACACAGGTACTGAGAATACACACAGGTACTAAGAATACACACAGGTACTAGGAATACACACAGGTACTAAGAATACACACAGGTGCTAGGAATACACACAGGTACTGAGAATACACACAGGTACTAAGAATACACACAGGTACTAGGAATACACACCGGCACTAAGAATACACACAGGTACTAGGAATACACACCGGCACTAAGAATACACACAGGTACTAGGAATACACGCAGGTACTAAGAATACACACAGGTACTAAGAATACACACAGGTACTAGGAATACACACAGGTACTAAGAATACACACAGGTACTGAGAATACACACAGGTACTAAGAATACACACAGGTACTAGGAATACACACCGGCACCAAGAATACACACAGGTACTAAGAATACACACAGGTACTGAGAATACACACAGGTACTAAGAATACACACAGGTACTAGGAATACACACAGGTACTAGGAATACTCACAGGTACTGAGAATACACACAGGTACTAAGAATACACACAGGTACTAAGAATACACACAGGTGCTAGGAATACACACAGGTACTAAGAATACACACAGGTGCTAGGAATACACACAGGTACTAAGAATACACACAGGTACTAGCACTTGTACCACTAGCACTAGTACTTGTACCACTGGGGCTGTACTTTTACCTAAACAAAGTACTAATAACTACTACTACTACTACTAACACTACTACTACAACTACAACGGATCAGGAGGTACTAGGAATACACACAGGTACTAGCACATCACAGTACTTGTACCACTGGGGCCATACTTTTACCTAAACAAAGTACTACTACCTACTACTACTAACACTACTACTACAACTACAACAGATCAGGAGGTACCAGGAATACACGCAGGTAGTACCACATCGGAGTACTTTTACCACAGGGGTCGTACTTTTACCTAAGCAAAGTACTACTACTAACACTACTACTACCAACACTACTACAATGGATAAGGAGGTACTAGGAATACACAGGTACTAGCACATTGCTGTACTTTTACCTCTGGGGTCGTAGTTTTACCTAAACAAAGTACTACTACTAACACTACTACAATGGATCAGGAGGTACTAAGAATACACACAGGCATTAGCACATCACAGTACTTTTACCACTGTGTCGTACTTTTACTTAAACAAAGCACTACTACTAACACTACTACTACTACTACTACGAACACTACTACGACTACAACTACTATTACTTTTGCCTAAATCATCAAATACTCCATTTCTGGTTAAGTTTCACATGTTTCCTAAAAAAAATCGTGGAAAAAATGCCGTTATTTTAGGACTGTGACGATTTGAGTGTTTTTATACTTCTGATGAGTATTTTTATGGTATAGTTTGTGTACTTTCACTGCAACAACATGATAATTAAAGAAATATACATCATTAAAGATAGTTAAACATGAGTAAGTGTGTAAAAATCTGGTTGTATTGGTTGAACCTGCTGCTGTTTGTTGTGTTTTTGCAGCTGCTGTTGCTTTAACAGGTGTTTCTGTGCGTGTTCTCTTCATCCTCCATCAGCTCACATGTGACTTATAACTTCCTGTGTGGATACCAGTGAACCGTCTGGACATAAACACTCTGGATGTTTTATCTGGGTCTGTCTGCTGCGTTTAGCCCGGTGTCATCGATGACAGTATTTAGACTGCATCGTCTCATGTTTATGTTCGTATCCAGACACTTGACCCGCGGCAGAAATGGACGTTTGAGTGTTGAGCGTAGGCTGGCACTCAGCGCCGTCGCTCATTTCCAACACTCACGCCTGTCGTCCTGTATAAAAACAACTTCAGTGAGGCGCTGCTGTGGTGACGGACGCTCCTGCAGGTCAGAGGTGCCGGTGTTTCCGCTGTGAAACTATATTTATCTGGTGTTTTCCAGGTCCGGTGTGTGCTGGGGTGGTGGGTCTGAAAATGCCCCGCTACTGTTTGTTTGGGGACACGGTCAACACGGCCTCTCGAATGGAGTCCAACGGAGAGGGTGAGTGTCTGTCACTGCAGGTTTACTGCTACGTCCACACTGTCTGTCCATGTTCTAGCACATGTCACAGCACATGCCAGAATATCAACAACACATTTAAAACCATTTGTATTTAGTTTGTGTATTTGTAACCGCTGGTGACAGGTTCCTCTTTATCTACACACTACAAGGTCAAATCTTCAAAGAGCAAGTAAAGAATTAAATATCTAGGGGTGGGCAAAAAAAAAAAATCTAATAATTATTTTTTTTTATTTCCCAATAACAATAATCAGACGATGTCCTTTAAAATGTGAATTTCTTTCTTTTTTTCGTTTTTTTTTTTGTTTGTTGTTTTTTTTGGGTTTTTTTACAAAAAATGTTGTAAAACTCTACTTTCTTACCAGGACATCTATGGATAGACACAGCGTTTCAGAACAACAGCTCTTGTTTGTTTTTTGAAGTGCTTCATACATCTTCTACAAAACATGCAGGGGGGGGGCAGTAGCTATGTATGTGTGGGGCGGGTGGGGGGCAGTTGGAGTCACCACGAGACTGAATCAATGTCTGCTGATTGGCTTCGGCCAGTGAGGTGTTGTTTTTTTTTTTTTTTTTTTTTATTGTTGCAGCCTAAAATGCCTGATTTTGCAGCAGCTTTTCCAAAAAATTGCGTTGAAAGTTGCAATGATTTGAGGCTTCTTTTATTAAAGTGACAGGAACATGTGCATTTGCAAATTACCTATTTTAAACAAAACAGGCTTTTTTTCATTCATTCATTCATTTATTTGTTTTGAGCAGAAGAAAAAAATTAAACATTTTTTTGTGTACAAGGAATTAATATCAGAGCACATACATTAATAAATAAAGGTGATCAAGACAAAATATCAATTGCCATGTACACTGGTAAAAACAAAATAAATTCAATATGTACTGCTTAAAAAGCAGTGAATGTGATGACGTACATGTCACGTAGAGGGGGTGGGCGAAAAGCCCTAAGGTGATTGGTCAAATTTGCAGAAAATTTGCGGTGAGTGGTTGAATTTGCATTAATAGTTGCGATCACAACATCGCAAATTCCTGGAGGGACTGATATATATATATATATATATATATATATATATATATATATATATATATATATATATATATATATATATATATATATATATACACATACAGTGCTGTGCAGTGCTAAAGTTTTAGGTGGCCTTTAGATGAGTTGTTATTGCAGCTTTGAAATGAAAATGCATATTTATTTCTCAGTCAGATGCAACAAGAACATACAGGAAATATGTGCACAG
Organism: Sphaeramia orbicularis; assembly: GCF_902148855.1. Classification (NCBI taxonomy): domain Eukaryota; kingdom Metazoa; phylum Chordata; class Actinopteri; order Kurtiformes; family Apogonidae; genus Sphaeramia; species Sphaeramia orbicularis. The sequence continues at coordinate 2,080,237 of NC_043968.1, read as the reverse complement.
CCTTAAAAGACAACAAAAAAAAACAAAAAACAACAGAACCAAATGGGTTGTAAAGGTTAAAGTCAGTATTTAGTTTGACCCCTGACCCCATGACAAGAAGCAGCACAAACTGTTAGAAATATCTGGCATGTGTTGAATGAAACCTAGATATATATAAATATAAAAGAGTAACATAAAAGGAAGAGGGACACATATATTATTAATAATATTTTAGGGAGAGGGGGTGGATGAAGTTTCGTCCATAATCAGAGTAAAAAAACATCCCCCAGCTGAGAAAAACTAAACCTACAGACAGACAGAGACCCTCCTCTAAGGTTCTACGTGGACTAGAACAGTAGAACACGTCCCACTGAATCTGAATAAACACAAATCCATGCAGATGTTCTGAGCGCTCACATCTTTCAGTGTTTGTACAGAAACGTCCTCTGGTTCAAATGTGATTTCGCAGCTGAATTTAAGACTGGGCGCTGCTGAGTCCAATCCCTCCGTCCTGACATTTCTGTTTCTAACTGGCAGTGACAGGAACTCGTGTTATGAAACTGCGGTTGGATTTTTGCGAGCCAATCATCAGATGTATTGATTAAGTGCTGAGCTGCTTCCTGTACTGTGCCTCCTCTGGTAAATAATTGATAGCACTTACAGCTCGGGGTCCTCAGCCGGTGATAAACGGTGCAGCCTGCAGCTTCACCGGCTGGACTCCCGTCTCACATCTCTGCTCTGTGTGCATTAATTGGACACAACAGTTCAGATTTTATCACAGTCGGCGTTTCATCGTCTCCTCCTCCAGTTTCCTCTGCCGTGCATTCGATAAAAGCAGCGTAATCATCCTTTAAACACATGTTGAAATGCTGTTTTTGTTTTTGTTTCAGCCTTGAAGATCCACCTTTCATCAGCCACCAAAGAAGTTCTGGATGAATTCGGTTACTTCGATCTCCAGTTACGAGGAGACGTAGAAATGAAGGTAAAAACTGATATAAACGTCAGAAAATGACGCAGATACAACTTCATTCATCCCTGAAACTGAAGAGCTCAATTTGAAACAAATATTTGGCTTTAATTCACACAATTATGGTTATTTAGAATTTTTTTTTTTAAAGTTCAAGCTAATTTTTTTGGGGAATTTTTCAAATGGATCTAGATTCACATATTTTAAAGTAGAAAAGTAACAAAAAAGACAATCTGTTGATGCAGTTTCTCAGTTACCGACATAGAATTTATGTAAACATTGACTGCCATGTTGGTTTCATAGAAACAAGTGGGTGGAGTTAGAGAAGAGTGATGGACCTTATTGAAAACCCCACCCACATCCACTGACAGTGTCATAATAGACCTCGCCCACATCCACCGACAGCATCATAATAAACCCCACCCACATCCACCGACAGCATCATAATAAACCCCACCCACATCCACCGACAGCATCATAATAAACCTGACTTGAATTTCAAATATTTATCTTGAAAGATCTTTGTATTTGTGATCTGTCACCAGTCATAAGTGTTTGCTCCTGGAGGATTCTGTTGGGTTTCTGTAAACTGACTTAAAGTCTGGTTTCAACCAACTCTGTATGTAAAGCGTCATAACTTATGTTATGATTTGGCGTTATATAAATAAAATTTAATTGATTGATTGTTTATTTAATTATTGAGACTTAATCTTGTTCAGATTATTTGACTTGTTCCAAGAATTTTCATCTTGAACTACCCTGAATTTTAAATAATATTTATAATAAAACCAGCTCCATTGCTGGGGGATGAGTATGAGGGACACAGGAACTGTTTACCCTCAAGAAATTTGGACTTGTTTTATGCAGTTGTGAAATAAATACACATCTACTGAGTCATTACATCTTCATACAACTCTCTCTCTCTCTCTCTCTCTCTCTCTCTCTCTCTCTCTCTCTCTCTCTCTCTCTCTCTCTCTCTCTCTCTCTCTCTATATATATATATATATATATATATATATATATATATATATATAAATCTTACTATGACGACTTGAAACAAGTATATACACTTAAAATATGAATTGTATCATTCCGTAATCCTTAGATAATATTGTGTTATTTTAAGAAAACTTGATAAGTGCAGTTTTCTTCCTGCACTGGCAGATAATTCTACTGGAAATAAGACACTTTAACCCAATAATGACTTAAATTTTCTTGTTTTTTACAGGCTTTTTTTTTTTTTTTTTTTTGCAGTGTGGTAATTAACGTCCAGATATTGAAAGTTAAGTTGTTCCTGGAAAAAAAAAAGGCATTTTCTGACATGTTCATTGCAAAAAAAAAAAAAAAAAAACATAAATAAATCTAAAGGGCCTGTTTTAATGGTGGTAGTTAAAGGGTTAAAGGTATATTCTTCTTGAAATATGAAATATGAATTGTATCATTCTGTAATCCTTAAATAATATTGTGTTATTTTTAGAAAACCTGATAAGTGCAGTTTTCTTCCTGCACTGGCAGATAATTCTACTGGAAATAAGACACTTTAACCCAAAAATGAGTTTAATTTTCTTGTTTTTGAACAGGCTTTTTTTTACAGTGTGGTAATTAATGTACAGATATTGAAAATTACGTTCTTCCTGGAGAAAAAGGCATTTTCTGACACTTTTATTGAAAAAAAAAGCATACATAAATGTAAAGGGCCTGTTTTCGTGGTGGTAGTTAAAGGGTTAGACCAGGACTCTTCACTGGTTTCACCTTCTTTGTGATTCTTTGTGACTCTGCTCAGATTTCCTCTGTTTTGTGAATGAGTGTGACTGTAAACACTGTGGCTGCAGCGTTTCCACGGTCACCCTTAACTGAAGGACAGTCTTTTAGAGGATATTACCACTAACCCCACCCCCTCCTCCCCCTCCACCCCCACCCCTCCCCCATTCTGACTTCATCTCCATTGATGAACCTATTGATTTCTGTGTCTTTCCAGGGCAAAGGCAAAATGAGAACCTATTGGCTTCTTGGGGAGAAGACTGATGTGTATGTTATCTGAGAGGCAGTGTCCAGGACCAGCAGCAGCAGCAGCACAAGCTCCTCTACTTTATTTGTTCTAGAATAAGTCCTTTATGGGTGGTGGAAAAGCGCCCGTCCACAAACAGCGGAGGGAATCCAGGTATATTTATTACCTGTTTATTGTAACTGCGAGAAAGAGGAAAAACAAAAAAAAAAAAGAACAAAAATGTAAAAGTTGTTTTTGTATGAAGAACCTTTCTGTCCTGAGAGTGAGTACTTTTCACTGATAAAATCTTATTTTTGTGCTTTCTATATTAAGATTTGTATTGTATTTGGAAGTCAATGATGTATGAATATTTCCTTGAAACATCCTCGGAGGGTTGGAGGCGAAGGCCGACGTCACTGCAGGGTTCCGACACACACACCACAAGACCATATGTATATATGTATATCCAGGATACTGTAAGATATTTTGTTCAATAAACTGAGTAAAACACTCTTTTTTTTTCCATTTCTGGACCCGGCAGTATTTTTAATCTTTGGGGTTTTGTTTTCGCATTCATTTATTGATGTTTGTGGTGTAACGTGAGCAGCCGGTGAAAGGCCCATCAAGGCCGTTTTCTTTAATTTCTCTGTGAGAGAATCTGGGCCAGATCCTCCTGATAATACTGAGCAAACGTCTGCAAGTTTAACCCAGAAAGCATTTATAAATGACTTTGTGTTGTCCCTTCAGAAACACTGCACGTCCTGCTGGAGTCATTTTGGAGGCAGGAAGTGATGAGGGCTGATGGAGGGAGGCGCTGAGTTCAGGGACAGTTGGCTAAAAGAAGCTGAACCGATGGAGGCGGTGAGTTCAGGGACAGTTCGCTAAAAGAAGCTGAAATGTAGGGGCCTCGTCTACACGATGACAGGTTTAGACAAGTGCAGATTTACGAAAGAAAGAAAGAAAGAAAGAAAGAAAGAAAGAAAGAAAGAAAGAAAGAAAGAAAGAATATAAAAATCAATATATCACAGATTACAGATTTCCAGAAGAAAGAAAGAAAGAATATAAAATCAAACTATCACAGATTACAGATATAGAGGAAAGAAAGAAAGAAAGAAAGAAAGAAAGAAAGAAAGAAAGAAAGAAAGAAAGAAAGAAAGAAAGAAAGAAAGAAAGAAAGAAAGAAAGAATATAAAAATCAATATATCACAGATTACAGATTTCCAGAAGAAAGAAAGAAAGAAAGAAAGAAAGAATATAAAATCAAACTATCACAGATTACAGATATAGAGGAAAGAAAGAAAGAAAGAAAGAAAGAAAGAAAGAAAGAAAGAAAGAAAGAAAGAATCAAACTATCACAGGAATAAAATCAAGAGAAAAGTCCAAATGAAATTATGAGAGTAAATTTTTTAAATGTTTAGGAAAAAAATTCAAATATCAGAAGAATAAAGTTGATAAAAATGTCTGAGGATTGCCAGAATAAAGAAGTAAAGCTTCAAGAAAATAGTCACACAATGAGGATGAAAAAAATGAAATATTACAAGAATAAAGTTTAAATATTCAAAGGAAAAAATCAGTTGAAAAAAATGTAAAATACTACAAGAAAAAACGTAAGTTAAAACAAACTGAGTTTTTATTGTTTGAACTTTTTTTTTCTTTACATTCTTTTGTATTTCATCAACCTGAGCCATAAACAAAAATATCAAATCCTCAATAACTGTCATGTATTTTTAACCCTTTAAATGTCATGTTTGTAATGGAAACAAACTATATGTTTGATGAAAAAAAGACCTTTTTTTTTTTTTACAATATTCTCCATAAAAATTTGATCACTTATCTTTTATTTTTTCCTCCTGTCATCTGTCAGTGATTAACACCAACACTGGTTCATATTATTATTATTTTTGGCTTTAGGTCAAATGTTAAATGTTAAATGTGTCAGTGTGTATCAAGGTTCTAATAGTTTTGGATTTTTCATTATAGTTTAGTTTTATTTAGTTTTGACTTTTTTTTCTCTAATTCAGTTCGTTTTAATTCGTTTTTAGAGCAGGTTTGCTAGTTTTTATTAGTTTTTGTTATTTTCTAAATGCTTAGTTTTAGTTTAGATTTAGTTTGGTTTTTTTTAAAATATATTTTCTCTTCTTCTCTGTCGTCATATTCAAATAAATCCCAGACAGGACTCTGCTGCTTTCTTCCAACTTTAGTCTCCATGTTTCCAGGTAGAGTGGGGACCAGAAGACGACTGGAAACCACAAGTGACGAGAAGTGACGGACCGATAAATATCATATGGTGCCAGCAGCTGAAATTGCTTGAGGGAAATAAATCAATTTTATATCAATCCGACATTGACAAATACGAAAATGAAGGGAATTTTATCCATAATTTTTATACGTTCTAGTTAGTTTTGTAAACACACAATACAGTTTCAGTTAGTTATCGTTTTTTTCTTTTAATTATAGTTTTTATTTATTTCAGTTAACGAAAATGATTTTACTATTCTAGTTTTCGTCATTTCGTTAGTTTTTGTTAATGATAATAACGTTGGTGTGTATTTTTGTACTGACTTGGTAGAAGGGTGTTAGTGTAGGAATTTAACACTGTTTATTATGGGATGGTTTTAGTGGATGGATCAGAATTTTTTTTTTTTTAATTCAGGCAAAAATGAACAACTTTTGAATTCTGACCTAAAACAAACTGTAAATAATAACAATGTGAGCTTTAATAACATGAAGTGTAAAGTGTGTGTAATATGCTCACACAGATACCAGTTCATTATTTTTGTAATTAGCGTTTGTGTTCAAGGCTGTGACGAGGTGCAGCTGCAGTGTGTGTGTGTGTGTGTGTGTGTGTGTGTGTGTGTGTGTGTGTGTGTATTAGAAGGACATGGACTCTCATTAGTCGTCCATTAAACCATCGCTGTGTGTTTTCATCTCAGCAGGAGAACATGTTCTTCTTCTTCTTCTGCTGTAATTATCGCCCACCATCTCACACTGACACAGAGCGGAGGTTATTCCTGTTAACGCTCCTCTGACTGACCACGCCACTGCCGCCGCCGCCGCCGCCGTTTATCAAGCGCCATCTGAAGAAGTCAAACCTCAAAGCATTCTGGGTTTAGAGTCCAGACCTGAACCACAGATCTGGATCATTATTGATGAACGTCCAACACTGACGTCAGAGTTTTATTGATCATGTAAACAGGATCAGCTGATCGGATTCACAACAGCAGTAATCTGATTACAATAAATGACCTCTGACCCCAAGAAACAGCACAGTCACAAACATCTGACATGTTGAAGGAAACCTGCTGATTCGGATTAGTTTTGTTCATATTTGTTCAATTTATTGATTCATTTGTTCTTTTTGTTGATTATTTTGTTCATCTTGTTTGTTATTTTGCACATTTTTGTTCAATTTATTAATTGTTTTTTGGTTTTTTTATTATTATTTTGATTATTTTGGTCACGTTTAGTTACTTTGTTGATTATTTTACTCATTTTGTGATTAATTTGTTCTTTTTTTGGTCTTTTTTTTTGTTTTGTTAATTTTGTTAAATTTGTCCATTTTGTTGATTATTTTGTTAATTTTGTTGATTATTTTGTTAATTTTGTTGATTATTTTTGTAAATTTTCTTTGTTATTTTAAATTTTTTGTTCAATCTATTCATTATTATGTTCTTTTTGTTGATTATTTGACTCATTTGGTGATTAAGTTGTTCTTTTTTGGTCACTGTTTTTTGTTTTGTTAATTTTTGTTCAAGTTGTCCATTTTGTTGATTGTTTTGTTAATTTTGTTGATTATTTTTGTTAATTTTCTTCGTTATTTTGTTTGTTTTTGTTCAGTCTATTGATTATTTTGTTCTTTTGTTGATTATTTTACTCATTTTGTGATTAATTTGTTCTTTTTTGATCATTGGTTTTTGTTTTTTTGTGAATTTAGTTTTAATTTTTCGTCCAACGGCCCGAAGGTCCCATGGACTATTGGTATCAGTTGTCGTCCATCCATCCGTGAATAATTTTTCAAGAATCTTCTTCTCCAAAACCGTATGACAGAATGACTTGATGTAAACGGACTCAATAACCATTATCATCATCATCTTCTTCCTCATCTATCGGGCTCGTATTTCTATCGACTTCTAAGCCCTACTCTTCTGTTTTGGTCTCCACCCTCCTCTGAGAACCTCTGCTCTGTGTTTACAGAACGTACAGTTGATGTAAATACATTTGTCTTGGTTGTTTATGTCTGTGCATCATTCGAGGAGTGAATTCAATCCGTTCAGCTCAGTCGGACTGAGCGTACATATGGATTTCACCGACGAAAACCTCAAATGACCTGAAAACCGACACCGCAGAGGCCGAGCTGCACCGATCCGATGGCAGCTTCTAGAAACCAAAGATAATGTGGAGACGTGAGCTCGGCCCGACGCATCAAACAAACACTGTTTCTGCTGATAGTCAACGCTATAGTTCAATGTATATTTTCTTTGTGTTAGTGCAGTCAGTCCAAATTTACTCAACGAAGTCAAATCTCATAAGCTGGGATGCACCAATACCAGTTTTTCCAGACCGAGTACAAGTACAAGTACTTCCATCTGAGTAGGGCTGTGTATTGGCAAGAATCTGGTGATACGATACGAATCACAATACTAGGATCACGATATGATATATCATGATACTGTTAAAAAGCCAATTTTTTGTTTTTTGTTTTTTTTTAATGATTATTTCCTTAAAGAATTGAATTACACCAGAAATGTGCACAAATACTAAACACATTTTTATTTGATCACAACAGGATCTAATACTATATCACAAAATGTTCCTGTGTTCAAACTTGAATGATGTTTTACAGACATTACAGTTTCAGATCCTGTTCAAATGTTCATATTCTATTAGTTAAGAACGAACATCAGAACATTATTTTGTGCAATCCCAAGAAAGGAACTAACATCTGCCTCTCTCAGTAAAAAGTGCTTTTAGGATGCTTCAAACCACCACGACCTCCATTTGCATATAACTTGTGCAATAAGAGGGAAAAAAATAAAGGAAAAACATGAAGCAACAAGAAAAGCACTAGGAGAGTGCAGACCTCTGCCAAGACAGATCTGTCCCCCCCGATCACCACCAAAATGTTATCATTTCTTCCTTGTGCCAGTATCAACATTTCCTGAAAATTTCATGAAAATCCGTCCATAACTTTTTGAGTGATCTTGCTAACAAACAAACCCGCAAACACACAAAGCAAAGTGATCACAATACCTCCCAGCGGAGGTAAAAATGAACAAAAAAAACCTGATAAAATGAATAAAAATGAAACAAAATAATCAAAACGAATAAAATAATGAACAAAATAATCTAGTTTGATTCAACTCATAGATAGATTTACACAGAAAAAGTCATACCGCATCAACAATAAATAAATAAACGCAACGTGTAATAGCTAAGAATAAGTTAAATTAAAAAGAAAGTAGAATTAAAAGACAACATGCGTTTTGAATAAAGATTATGAAAATAAACAAAATGATGAAAATAGACAACAAAGCGATCAAAATAATCAACAATTTGAACACAATCGACAAAATGAGCAGAAATGATAAAATAAAAAAACAAAATAGTTCACAATTTGAACAAAATAATCTACAAAATGAGTAAAAATTATGAAAAAAATATATTATAAAAATAGACAACAAAATGAACTAAATAATATACAAAATGAGTACAAGTTATGAAAAAAAAAAAAAAAAGAATAAAATAATCAACAATTTGAACACTATAATAGATAGATTTACTTTATTAATCCCCAAGCCGAAATTCAAAATGTCAGATGTTTCTAATTGTTGTAAAAGTTAAAGACACTGTTTATCGTGACCTTTGACCCCATGACGTTTAGTTCATTTTTTGTTTTTTTTTTACTCTGTGTACATATTTTCAGTTGTTTTGTTGTTGTATCTGAAGAAACAAGAACGAGAAATAAAAATATAAGATTATTTCAAACAAAAAAACAACAAAGATAAAGGAGGGATCCAACTTTTCCGGAGTCGTGTGTTTGAACTTTTGACCTCAGTGTCATTCCGTCAGTTCATCAGTTCTGTTTTTATTAATAGTGATCAGATCTTTTTAGGTTTTCCAGATGAGTACGTACACTTAGTCTGACAGTGTTTATCTGAGGGTCGACTTCACTTCAACATAAAAAACCACGACACAGATTAAAGACAGGAAACAAATATTTAAATCACTGTATCGTGTTGCATTCTAAATGTTAAGAGCTCTCACATAAATTCTCTGTGAAACCTTATGTTTCACAGCGAAATTGGTTTCCTGTATCATCCCAAGAGATAATGAAATGTTTGGAGAGAGAAGCTGCATAAATATAGGCTAAAATTACTTGTCGCCATAGCTACCGCCTACTAATCCCATCTGAAAGCTCGGCGGGATCAGCGGCGGCTGAATTGCGTCTGATTGACAGAACACGTTTTGTATGTGAATCTGTAATGTCTTCACTACAATGTGTGTGGAAAGGTGGAGAAACACAGCGAGGGCCCTGATTGGACGCTGTTTGGTGATATGTTCAAGGACAATACGTGCATACTGGCTGTGTAGGAGGGAAACCGCAGCTTTTTGTTGCTCGCGAATGTTCGATTATAGTAATTATAGGTTTCAAAAGGCGACAGAAAATGATGAATGGAAACACGGCGACAAAAAAGGAGAAAAGTGGTGAAATAAAGTAAAACTCCGACAAATACAACCTGCTCCATTGACCCACATACTTTATATTCAACACTAGGGATCAAAATCAGCTCTGAAAATGTGCGAATTCAAGTTTCATTGTTTAGTTTATAAGTTTGTGGTCACTACTAATTTTATTTTATCTAGTAATTTACTTTATAACCTGTTTGAGCCAAAGGGAGCATGTAGATGTTGAAAAAAATAATAATAATTTAATTTAAAAAAATTTAAAAATTGGGGGGAAAAAAGAAAAGCAGAGGCCCTGCAATGGATCCTTGAGGAACTCCACTGGTTATTTTTGTTTGTTTGTCTGTAGTTACCTACAGACTTGAACCAGTTAAATACTGAGAATCGCACCTGAAAACCTGACTTTAGTGACAAGAAGTTGTGTTTACAAATGTCAATAAAGACAATGATGTGAATTCATATTTTATTGTTTAGTTTTTAAGTTTGTGGTCACTGCTAATTTTATTTTATCTAGTATTTTACCTCATAATTAAAACTTTTCTCATAAAGTACTTTTATACCAAGACGAGGTAAGTTTATTTGTCTTCAAAGAGCTAATTTAATCAGTGTATGTATTGGTCTATAGTCTCCTGGTGGTTATAGTTATGTAAATGTGTGTGTCATCTGCATAAATATGATAATATATGTTATTGATTACCATAGACTGAGCCAGAGGGAGCATGTAGATGTTAAAAAAAAAAAAAATTAATTAACAAAATAAAAATTGGGAGAAAAAAAAGAAAAGCAGAGGCCCTGCAATGGATCCTTGAGGAACTCCACTGGTCATTTTTGTTTGTTTGTTTGTTTGTTTGTTTGTAGTTACCTTCAGACTTGAACCAGTTAAATACTGCAGTTCCCACCTGAAAACCCGACTGGAAGACACCGAAACAGTTAGAGTTTAGGGTCGAGAAGTTGTGTTTACAAATGTCAACAAAGACGACGAACAAAGGACAAACGTCCGGCAACAAAACAGGAGAAAAGTGGTGAAATAAAGTAAAATTCCAACAAATACAACCTGCTCCGTTGACCCACATACTTTATATTCAACACTAGGGATCAAAATCAGCTCTGGCGACCAGGATTCCGGAACGCTATGGAAAAGGAACAACTCTCGTTCCATAACCAAGATGTGACATTTTGGTGACGGTGACCCCCGCACCAGAGAGGCAGCGGGCACATATGGAGGCACTGGCATCAATTCATGCCACTGGTGACACCCAAGGTTATTGTCGTTAACGAAAACTAACGAATTGACGAAAACTAGAATTGCAAAAACATTTTCGTTAACTGAAATAAATAAAAACTATAATTGAAAGAAAAAAAACATAACTGAAACTGTATTGTGTGTATACAAAACTAACTAGAACGTATAAAAATTATGGATAAAATTCCCTTCATTTTTGTTTTTGTCAATGTCCGATTGATACGAAAGCAGTTTATTTCCCTCAAGAAATTTTGGCTGCTGGCACCATATGACATTTAAGCGTCCGTCACTTGTGTTCACTTGTGGTTTCCAGTCGTCTTCTGGTCCCCACTCTACCTGGAAACATGGAGACTAAAGTTGGGAGAAAGCAGCAGAGTCCTGTCTGGGATTTAAATGAATAGCACGACAGAGAAGAAGAGAAAAGAGACGACAAAACTAAAACTAAACTAAAACTAAGCATTTAGAAAATATTGAAAACTAATAAAAACTATCAAACCTGCTCTAAAAACTAATTAAAACTAACTGAATAGGAGAAAAAAAGTCACAACTAAATAAAACTAAACTATAATGAAAAATCCTAAACTGTTATAACCTTGGTGCCGCCTTTGTGCCCCAGTATGAAAATGGCACAAAGCTGCAGCAGCACCAGCGGCACAAATCCATGCCAGTGCCTCCATATGTGCCCGCTGTCTCTCTGGTGCGGGGGGGGGGGGACGACATTACTGTGGACAGAGGCAGTAAATCCAGGTGTAGATTACTGCACAAAGGGAGAATGTGATTTTCCTTGGTCAGGATATGTACAGTCAGTCCAGCTGTGATTTACAAGGAGGACAATTAATACTGAACAAACAAGAACTGAAACTATGAATTATGAAAGAGCTGCAGCATCTGAAACTGACCACAGTGAACATGTGACAGATAAACAGAACCACAGTGCTGCAGTTTCACAACCACAGTTTGTGAATGGTCTCTCTCAAGTCACCATATATTTTTTACTAGTAAGTTGGGTTTTTTTTGTTGTTTTTTTGTTTTTTTTATCATCAATTAGTAGAAATTTCAGGCAACCCCATGTGAATTCCAGGTGACCCCACGTGGGGTTCCAACCCCAAGGTTGAAAAACACTGGGTTATTTGAATCTGTTTTGTTTGGATAGTTTGTAAATTTACCAACTATCCAAACAATCCAAATATTACCTCCTTGGCAGAGGTAATAATGCACCAAAGCCAGTGTTTTGGCTAATGTTTGACATGTCCAAAACTGATTTAAAAAAAAACAACAAAAAAAACAGCCGCACAACATTTGTTGTTTGGAAAATAACTTTTTTTGTGTATTTTTCATGAAAAAAACAGTGACTTCTAGTAGTATTTTTTCGGGTTGTTTGCATCTGTTTTGTTTGGATGGTTTGTGAATGTAAATATTTTCATAATTTAATGTTTTGTTTTTTTTTTTAGTAAAACAAAGAGATATTGTTGGATTTGTCATTATTTATAGGTTCTTACCTCCACCAAGGAGGTTATGTTTTCCTTTGGGTTTGTTTGTTTGTTTGTTTGTTTGTTTGTTTGTTTGTTTGTTTGTTTGTCTGTTAGCAAGATAACTCAAAAAGTTATAGAAGGATTTTCATGAAACTTTCAGGAAATGTTGATACTGGCACAAGGAACAAATGATTATCCTCCTGAGATCCAGGAAATGTCAGCAGAGTACAAGCTCTTTCTGTTATTTATTAAATAAGTACCTGTATTGGAAACATCATGATGCAACAGATTTTTCAGATGCAGTTTTTAAAAAATTTTTTTGGAATGTCCTGTGTGGCGGACAGTTTTCTTTTCTTTTTTTTTTGTTTTTTGTATAAAGTTGTGAAACAGAAAACCCATAGCTGGGTCTTATGTTTGACACCAGTGATTTATACTATTTACATGTCGTTTATATTTTTTATACATTTTGTATATTTTTCAAAACTGGAATAAATTTCGTTGAATCCCATATGTTAATACAGATGTATTTCACGTGTTACAACATTGTATCACATCATTTCGTTACGGTCGTCTCGTCAATTAATCATTTCTGAATTCAGTTTTCACAGAAGCTGTCGTTGCATTCCAGAGTAACACAAACTGCATCTTGGGATATTTACAGCCAAGTCTACACGAGTCACCAACCAGTGCATCCTTGGTTTAAGCTAGCAGACAAGAACAACATCCAGGTGTTCCATACGTTCTTGATTTGTGCGAACTTTCCATTGGAACAGAACTTGGACTGACTGACGACGTTTCACAAGAACAGAAGAACAGACGAGAACGCGTATTGAGGAACGGCCTCTGTCTTTAATGTGGCGTCCGGCTGAAGTCGTTGTGATGACGTCAGTTTTCCGACGGCGGCTCCGGTTCATCCAGACGCTCAGTGATGGGAGTACTGAAGTGAGACGACTTCCTGAACGGTGCGTTCAGGGACCGTACGGCAGTCACTCTCTGTGGCACAAAACACCCGAGAAAAAAAAACCACATTTAAGTTTTTATACTTCACATTAAATGAAGGAAACCCACTATATTTAAACCCATCATATGGAACTGAATGATAATAATGTATTTCAAACCCTTTTAAACAAGAACAGGACAATTAGTGCTTTAATTTTATGTTTAATTTATACTTTAAAGGAATACATTTTACATAAATTAAAGTGTTTTCCACTAATTTAAATGTGCTTTTAATCAATTAAAGCTGAAAACATTCAGTAATGGTGTGCTCTTTATGGAAGATGTGACTGGTTTCTTAACAGCTGAACTTCTTTTCACATTTACATTAGTTTCATATTCATTTTTATGTAACTTATTTTTTTATTTTATATAATTTAGTAGAGAATAGTTGTCCGTAAGATGCTGAATTCATCACTGTGTCACAGAGCCCAAGGTAACGTCTGGAAAAAGCTTTTACATCCGATTAACTGGAAGATAATACGGTGGGTTTTTTGTTTTTTTTGTTTATTTAATAAATAAGTTTGAACTGTTGTTGTGAACGTCGTACCCTCACAGGGAATGATGGGAAAACTGTGTGAATGCAGAGTGTCTAATCTTGCTGCTCTTGACCTTGGAGGATGAACACAACTCGTCTAAGAGCTGCTGCTTGTGTTGACATTTCACATGGAGCCATTAGTGACTTTTAGAGTGGTTTGAAAGACGAGGGAAGAGGAAAGCAAGAAAACAAGCACCAAAATCACTCTGTTACCTTTGATTTGTCTTCATTTTCTGCCTGATAA